>NW_021703774.1:863416-905911 GCF_005190385.1 Monodon monoceros | reverse complement strand
GCCCCCCCCCCCCCCCCCCCCCCCCCCCCCCCCCCCCCCCCGCTGCCCCTGCTTCCCACACAGAGTACTGCTGGGGATAAGGGCTGCGCACCGCACCAAGGTCTCCCCAGATACTGCTCTGGCCCGGCACGGAGCATTTTACACATGTTCAAGGAGAGGCAGGAGGTGAAGTGGAAAGGCCTGGGCTTTGAAGTCACAAAAGTCAATTCTAAATCCCAGCCCCACCGTGAGCTGGGAAAATTAACTTCCAACCCAAGTTTCCTCATCTGTACAATGGGACAAACTTGAAACAGGAGGGAAGGGGGCAGGGCACAACCTTTGAAAGAATGGTTGACGTAGCCCGAGGACATGACATAAACTGATTGGAGCCGAGTGGGTCCAAGATGGCGGACGAGTGGACTTCCACCAGACCGTGAGCCTCAGGATACGCTCACTGTAACACATCAGCAAGCTGAATGACACGCCCACAGGTGCCATGACAGTTCCAAGGCCGACCAGAAGGATCAAAAAGTGGGCGGTGGCCCCGTTCCTGGAAATCCCCGCCCCTTCCTGAAATAGCTGGAATACTCCTCCCACTCATTAGCCTATGAAATTACCCACCCCTATAAAAGCTGACAGCCCCAGACCCTGGTGCCTTTCTCGCCTTCTGAGATGGACCGCTCTGTCTGTGGAGTGTGTTTCCCCTGAGGCCGCTCTCGCCTTCTGAGATGGCCCACTCTTTCTGTGGAGTGCGCTTCTCTCTAAATAAATCCACTTCTTACCTATCACTTTCTCTCTCACTGAATTCTTTCTGCAACGAGACATCAAGAACCTGAGCTTCATTAAGTTCTAAAACCAGGTGTGTGATCTCAGTTGGAAGACTGTGGGTTTTGGCCGGGTTTGAGTCCCAGCATGTGGGTTCAAGTCCCAATCTGAGGTGCATGGTTTCAAACTCACTTGCAGAGTTAGCTGTTCGTATTGCCATTATCATCACACTCACGCACTCTGCCTCCTCAGGTCCAGGAAAGTGTCTGTCCCGCTCACTGGGGGCCGGGAGGCCAGCTTGTTGAGGGGACCATGCTCCCACGTGCTCTTGCCTGCAGAAGGTCTGGGGAAGCCCTTCCAGGCCTGTCTGTACAACCACCTTCCAGGGCCCCCAGCTTTCCCACCCAAGCCTCTTCCTCACTCCCTCCCAGCCCGGAGGCCTGGCTCAGCACGTAGGTCCAGGTCGGTCACGGCCACAGGGCTGGCCTTAGCTCTGGGGCCTTAGCTCCCCGCCTTCAGGCTCCAGCACCCCTTGCTGAGAAGCGCCAGCCCTCCCATGGCTAGCTGTTCTCGCCTCTGGCCTGCCCGCGGCCCCTTCCTCACCCTCTGCCCTTGTCCAGTCACCTCCCATCCCCTGCACTGAAAAGTTTTCCTAGAATTTTGCAATTAGAAAATCACTGATGTCGGACTTCCCTGGTGGCACAGTGGTTAAGAATCCGCCTGCCAATGCAGGGGACACGGGTTTGAGCCCTGGTCCGGGAAGATCCTGTGTGCCGCGGAGCAACTAAATCCGTGCGCCACAGTTACTGAGCCTGCGCACCTAGAGCCCGTGCTCCACAACAAGAGAAGCCACCACAGTGAGAAGCCCGCGCGCCGCAACGAACACCCAACGCAGCCAAAAAGTAAAAATTGAAAAAAAACAAAAATCGCTGATGTAGCTGAGAGCTGGGTGTCCTGATGAGCAGGAACCAGGGGTGTAAACTTTGAGGAGAACTACTTGGAGAAAAGCAGGAAAATAGCTAGAAAGGGATGAGTTTTGGGAAACATGAGGTTTTGTTTTGCTTTGCTTTATTTCGTTTTAATAGGAGAGATTTAAGATCTTGCTTCCTAAGGAAGGAAGAAATAAAGACACGGAAAGAAGGGATGCCGAAGAGGAGCTCCAACAAATGGGCTCTGAGAGCACGTCGGCGCGGGGCTGGGGCAGGAAAGAGACAGCCCTTCATCTGAGAGTCACTCAGCAACCACGGGGCAGCCCCCGCAGTGAGGGCTGGGGGGGGGGGTCACAGGGAGCACAGGGCCCTATGGTCCCCACACTCACAGAGCCTGTGGTCTGGGAATGGACACACCGTCAGGCGTGAGGACCTGGGAACTCTCTCCATACATCCGTCTCTGTGGCATTTTTCACGGCTTCTGCGTCAGGACAGATGTACGCTGCCCCCCGCCCCGCCCCCATCAGACTACCAGCCGCTTCCTGGGGCAGGAGCCGACCCTCTCCTCACTTCCACTCTCCTGGTGGGGTGCCAGCGCCCACAGGGGCCCAGGACAGGGCAGCGCCTTCTTTGGCTGCCCTTCCCTAACCTGTTTAGATTCTGTTGGGTCTTCCACGCCCAGGACACTGGAGAGACTGGCTGTCTGCTGTTGGGCATGGGAGCCACCTGGATTGCTGGACTGATGGACCCTTGTGATGAGAACTCAGACTTTAGCCTCTCGACAGCTTTCTCGTATAACTTACAGCCGTATTCGTTATATTGATCATGCTGTACATTACAGCCCTAGTGCTTAGTATCTTACAACTAGGAGTTTGTACCCTTTGACTCTTCATCCAACTCCCCCCTCCTCTGGTGACCACAAATCTGATCTCTTTTTTTCTATGAGTTTGTTTGGTTGTCCATAATTGACCTACAACACTGTTAGTTCCTGTTCACAACATAGTGATTGAATATTTCTTTTTTTTTAAGCATTATTTTATTATTATTTTTTTAAGTTAATTTATTTTTGGCTGCGTTGGGTCTTCGTTGCTGGGCACGGGCTTTCTCTAGTTGTGGCGAGCGGGGGCTACTCTTCGTTGCCGTGTGCGGACTTCTCATTGAGGTGGCCTCTCGTTGCAGAGCACGGGCTCTAGGCGCGTGGGCTTCAGTAGTTGCAGCACGCAGGCTTCAGTAGTTGTGGCTCATGGGCTTAGTTGCTCCACGGCATGTGGGATCTTCCCGGACCAGGGCTCGAACCCGTGTCCCCTACATTGGCAGGTGGATTCTTAACCACTGCGCCACCAGGGAAGTCCTGATTCAATATCTCTATACGTTCCAAGATGATCACCATGATAAGTCTAGTTACATCTGTTACCATACAAAGATATTACAGAGCTATTGACTCTATTTCTCACACCATATTCCTCATCCCTGTGACTCTACTTTGTAACTTGAAGTTTGTGCCTCCTAATCTCTCTCACCTGTTTCTTTCCTCTCCCCAAGCCCCCTCCCCTCTGGCAACCACCTGTTTGTCCTCTGTATCTATAACTCTGTTTTTGTTTTATGTTTGTTCATTTGTTTCGTTTTTTTAGATTCCACATATGGGGTATCATACAGTATTTGTCTTTCTCTGACTTATTTAACTTAGGATAATACCCTCCAGGTGCAGCCATGTTGTCGTAAATGGCAAAATTCCATTCTTTTTTATGGCTGAGTAGTAGTCATTTGTAGGAATGCACCACGTCTTCTATATCCATTCATCTGTCGATGGACACTTAGGTTGCTTCCATATCTTGGCTGTTGTGAATAATGCTGCAATGAACATAAGGATGCATAAATCTTTTCAAATTAGTGTTTTCACTTTCTTCAGGTAAATACCCAGGAATGGAATTGCTGAACCGTATGGTAGATCTATTTTTTATTTTTTGGAATCTCCATACTGTTTTCGACAGTGGCCGCACCAATTTTCATTCCCACCAACAGTGTACTAGGGTTCCCTTTTCTCTGCATTCTCACCAACATTTGTCATTTATGGTCTTTCTGATGACAGCCATTCTGACAGGTGTGAGGTGACATCTCACTGCGGTTTTGATTTGCATTTCCCTGATGATGAGTGATGTTGAGCATCTTTTCATGTACCTGTTGGCCATCTGTATGTCTTCTTTGGAAAAATGTCTATTCAGGTCCTCTGCCCATTTTTTTAATCTATTTTTTTTTATGTTGAGTTGTATGAGCTCTTTGTATATTTGGGATTTTGACCCTTATCAGATATATCATTTGCAAATACCTTCTCCCACGCAGTAGGCGAAGCAAGCTGGATTTAGAATGCCTCTGCCACCTAACTGGCTCTATTACCTTGAACAAACCCTTTAACACCCTTGAATCCTAGAAATCTCCGTCTGTAAAACGGACTGATACCACCAGTGAGCTTAGTTTCGCTCGTGGGATTCCGGGGAGCCCCAAATGAGGGGCCTGTCTGAATGCCCTGAAGGATGCACACAGAGGAGCTAAGAGAAGCTTTGAATTTTTTCCACAGCTTGGTCCCCTGCATGTTCCTGGTCAGGGAGCCCCTGGAGCAGGGGCACAGCTAGCAATACTCAGTACAAATTTGCAAGGAGATTGATGACTCCCTATGGGAGTGGGGGGCAGGGCCTCCCTATGCTCTCTGGCTACTGCAGTATCTCTGCGGGGCTGCTTTGTGAAGAAAGGGGTTTTCACTGTCAAGGGTGTCGGACTGGATGGTCCCCAGGTGGCCCCAGCTGCCTGCCATCCGGACTGGTGAGGCCATAGGCTGGCGCATGCCAGGGCTGTCCACTCGGAGGGGGAAGGGGCCACTCAGGGAGCCAGCGCAGCTGGCAGGGTCCAGGCCTGTGGGCCCGGCGGGGACAAAGCTGCTCTGAGCTGCCTCTCAATGGGCGCCTGTGTTCTGGTGGGGGCGGGGTGACCCCCGCCTCCTCGCTCTCCTCTCGCCGCCGCAGGATGTCCCGGGCTGGACTGGGGCAGAGGAGGTCCCGCACAGGGAAGGTCAGGGTTGGCCGCTGCGCCTGAGCACTCGGAGGTGGCACCAGGATCCGGGCTTCTGGGGGCCGGGACGCCGATTGGGCCGAGGCAGGGGGCGGGCCCCGCCGGCCGCAGCGCCCAGCAGCCACTGGTCCCGGGGGGCGGGGACTTGGAAGGAGGAGCCCGCTCGGGGCGTGTCCTGGGCGTGTCCTGGGCGGAGCCCGGACGGGCGGGGCGCGGGGGCAGGGTCAGCGCAGACCGGCCGAGCCCCGCCCAGAGTAGGCGGAGAGGAGCCGGCGGGCGCGCTGGCCCCGCGGAGCTGGGCGGCCGGCGTCGTCCTGCGCGCCCCGCGCCGCTCCCCGCGCACCGCCATGCCGCCCGCCGGGCTCCGCGGGGCCGCGCCGCTCGCCGCGATCGCGCTCCTGGTGCTGGGGGCGCCCCTGGGTAAGGGCCGGGGGCCGGGGGCGCGGGAGAGGTCTCTGCGCGCGGTCCCGGAGACCCTGGGAGAGCCCGCGCCCCGGAGACCCTGGGGGAGTCCGCGCCCCGGCGTTGCGGGGTCCGCGGGAGGGGAGGGCGGCGGGTGCCGGGCGGCGGCGGGTGCCGGGCGTGGGGCCGATCCCAGGGGCCGCTCCGGGCAGAGGCCTCTGGGCGCAGGGACCAGGGTGGAGCTCCGGGGAGTGGGAGTGGGGCTGGGCGGCCACTGGGTACCCCCGTCCGTGCCCGCAGCGCTGGCCGGCGAGGACTGCCTGTGGTACCTGGACCGGAATGGCTCCTGGCATCCGGGCTTCAACTGCGAGTTCTTCACCTTCTGCTGCGGGACCTGCTACCATCGGTACTGCTGCCGGGACCTGACCTTGCTTATCACCGAGAGGCAGCAGAAGCACTGCCTGGCCTTCAGGTGGGCTCCGGCCCCTTCCCTCCTTGTCCGCCTCCACATTCTTCGCCCACACCCAGGGCTCCGGCTTGGGCACGAAGCGGGGCTGTAGCGCCGGGGCTGGGGAGTTCCAGGAGGGGCCGGCTAGTTACCGTCATGTGGTCACCGCTGGCTGGGCCGAGCCCTCCCCTCGCTCCGGGCCTGCGCACCCGGGCGCAGTGGAGCTCTGGGCGCAGTGGAGCTCTGGCCGGAAGGTGGGAGACGGGGTCTGATTCCCAGGTCTTCTGCTCACCAGCTGCATGATCTTGGGGAGGACGTGTCCCGGGTGGGCCACTGTTTCCTCTCCATGAAAAGGGGGGGACACAATGAGTGGTTTTCAAACTTCTTATTGGAGGGGACGCTGACATATAGAACAGGTATAGGGAGACTGTGATTAAAGAGGGATCTAAGAAAACAGCTCTGGATCATTTCCCAGGGGGCTTTCAGGGCTCCCGTGCTGGAGTCTAACCAGTTAAGTCATGGACGGGGGCACACACTCCACATCTCCGCCGGCCACTCTCTGACCAGCAGGCCGCCTGGCCTTCCGGGAAGTGTGGTCCCCTAAGATCTACCCACACCAGTCGGGCACAGCCCCACCAGGAGACCCACATCTCGGTTTGTGGTGGCCCCCTGCTGGCCAGGGGTCCGAGCCCAGTGTTACTGTCGGCGTGGTGAGGATCCCGCCCTTGAGGTTGGAAGGTGAGGGGACCTGTTCTTTGTCTAAGTCCCAAGACCATAGCGGGCATCGCCTCCGCCGTGATCCTCTTCGTGGCCGTGGTCGCCACCACCATCTGCTGCTTCCTCTGTTCCTGCTGCTACCTGTACCGCCGGCGCCAGCAGCTGCAGAGCCCATTTGAAGGTGCGTCCATGTGGGACGGGCCAGGCTGAGACCCACGGTGGGCACCAGAGGTCACGGGGGTGAGGTTCTGCGGCAGCGTGTGCTCCCAGACACACACTTGCCAGCACGTAACCCCGGAAACAGGAGCGTTCAGGGGCCTGTGTGAACGCTGGACTGGTATGCACGAGTGCGCCTGCACCGCTTGCCGGCATCCGCGTGTGTGCCCTGGGTTTGTGCACGCTCTTGGCTCGTAGGAAGCACTTGGGGTGGGGCCTGGAGCGTGAACATCATCGGTGCGCTCCGTGCGTGCTCGAGGACGTGTGCCTGACTTGGTGTGTGGCCGCACATAAGCCCAGACTGGTGGGCGTGGGAACGGTGACTCCCGCCCGGGCGGGGGGGTCAGTGTGGGGGGACCCCCGCTGGGGGCAGCTCTGCTAGGCTGCAAGATTCCAGCCCCACAGCGGCCATCTCCTTGCCCAGGTAAGACGTTCCCCAGGCCGTGCTCTCTGGCCCAGGAGGTCTCTGAAACCCCCTGAGGGAGCAAACTGCTGAACCCAGACTGACCAGCGGGGACCACCCGCAGGCTCCCTGCTGGACTCGGCCGAGCAGGGTCTGGGAGCAGAGGCGGCAGGGCCTCCCGGGCCGGAGGAGGTGGCTTCCCATGGAGGCAGGGCTCTGAATACTGGTCCTTGGCCCCCAACTAGGCCAGGAGATCCCAATGACAGGCATCCCAGTGCAGCCGGTGTACCCGTACCCCCAGGACCCCAAAGCTGGCCCTGCAGCCCCACAGCCTGGCTTCATGTACCCACCTAGTGGTCCTGCACCCCAGTATCCACTCTACCCGGCGGGGCCCCCTGTCTACAACCCTGCAGGTAAGTGAGCCCTTTGCTCCCACCTGCCCACCCCCGCCCCCTCACAACCCGAGTCCTTCTCCCAGACCTCCAGGCTGCCTTGGCCCCGTGGGTCCCGCGTGGCCCTGCGGTCAGGGGCGCCCTTGCGCCCTCCCGTGCCGCCGTGACCCTCACCCTGTCTCCTTGGCTTGCAGCTCCTCCCCCATATATGCCACCCCAGCCCTCCTACCCGGGAGCCTGAGCAACCAGCTGCGTCTCTGCCGTCCCTCAGGGATGCCCCCTCCTGAACCTTCATGCGGCCCGGGGGTGGGCAGGGTCCTCTGCTTGCCAGGCCCCAGACCAAGCCACACCCTGAGACCTTCTGGGAGCAGAGCCCCAGGGAGAGCAACAGGAGCTGAGCTGGAACTTGGCCGTGAATGAGGGGTGGGTGGGGAGGGCCTGGGACGCGTGGACTATTTTTATCCGGGGCGGGGGAAGGACAGGAAAGCCTGGGTCACAGCCCCTGCTTTCTTTTAGTCCCTTCTCCTCCCGGGACGCCAGCCGGGAAGGCTGGGCTGCTCCTGTTTGCCCGCCGTGGGCTGAGGGGGCTCCACCGGCCGTGGGCAGAAGCCCTCCTGCTGGCGCCCCCACGGGCCGTGCCCCGGCTGCTGGATTAAAGCTGTAATGACATGTCATGTGGGTTGTGTCATTGGACCACGCACAACTTCCTGGCTCTGCCAGCAGCCCCACAGCCCCGAAGCAGGGGAGGGCGGGTGCCAGGGCTGGAGCACAGGCAGAAGCCCCCAGGCTGAGGGCTCCTCGGGCTGGTTCCCAGAGCCGGGGAGGCGGATCTTGCCACTGCGGGGAAGAGGGTGCTCGTTGGTTGGTTACAGATTCCCCACGAGGGGCCGGCGAGTGAGGCACCACTGCCGCACAAGGGCCCCTGCCCCTCTTCGGTACACTTGGACTCACGCTCGGGCCCCGCCCCGTCGAACCTGGGTGTGCCTGTGTCTCCTGAGGCTGCCAGCTCTCAGCTCCTCGTCTCTAGGATGCAGATGCTACCTCGGGGCTGTCCTGAGGGCGAACCGTGTACAGGAAGCTTGATCCGGTCTGCCCTTCCCCATCAGAGGAGGTCGCTTGGGCAGGTGCGCCCAAGGCACGAGGCCCCCAGGCCCAATTCTGTGTCTCTACTGGGCCAGGCAGGTCCCCTCCCCCACCCACCTGACCTCGCCTCCCGAAGCCGTGGGCCAGTTTTTAATTCAAGTGGGAAAAGTGCCAGCTCAGCTTGGGAAGCCACCCGATCTGCCATCTCCCCCTTACCAAGCCCCTCGGCTCAGCCCCCTCCCTTCCATCCGCGGTCCTCCAGCCCCACTGCAACCTGCTTGCCCTTCGGTTTCCTCAGGCCTCTGGGCCCCGGCAGCCTCGTCTGGATGGCCATTGTGCTCACCATGCCAGGGGCCCACTGGAGGCTCTTGTCACACAGCCCAGGCGGGGAGCTCCTGGGCCAGCCGCTTTGGGGCCAGGGTCAGACCTCTGTCCCTGGACCTGACCCAGATGGAGGGGAAGCTAGGGCTGCAGGGGCCAGAGCTGGGACCACAACTGCAAGTCCACCTTTTCCTTGAGGATGGGGCAGAGAGGCGGGAGGGGCCGCGAGTGTCCTGGCTTCCGGTCGCAAGTTCTGCCGTCACACGCTGGGAGAGGCGGTCACCAGGTCACTCCAAGGTTCGGACCGTCCTCCTCCCTCCTGAAGCTGGGAGGTGGAGGAGGTTTGCAGGGTAAGATTTCCGAGTTTCCCTAAGAAATGACATGTAAATGAAGCAAGGCCGTGCTGGTCAGAACTAATTATCCTTATGTCAACAGCCTGGGGCCAATTAAAAATTGCTCTGTAGTCTGGGAGGGGAGTCAAGTTTATCCCAATCAGAGCTGCCTCCCGGGCCGCTGCCCCCAACACTTCCCGTCAATTAACTCTACAGAGCACTGAAGATAAGAGAATTCTCGGAAAAGGGGAGACAGTGACAAGGGTGCAGCTTCCACACGTGGGGAGCAGAGAGGAGGCCCCTCACGTTCTCTAGTTTTTAAAACAAGACAGCACCATGTCTCCAAAAGTGCCACGTCCTCTGTGGCCCAGCTCCTCACCCGGGGACGGGGCACGGCTGCCCCTGCACCAGCACCCTGGAAAACCGACAGACACCCTACAACGTGGGGGGGTGGGAGGAGCCGTGATCCTCAGGGATCGAGCGAAAGTGCGGTCCTGCTAGCCTGGGAGGAACCGGCGGGGACCCTGAGGGGAGGTCTGGGAAGCCGAGATGGGGAAAGGTGGCATCTTACACGAAGCCCGCCAGCCTGCGCTGTGGGCGCAGCAGGGAATGCTGTGGTGCTGGGCATGCTGAGCCCGGCGCAGGCAGACAGGGAGAGGGCTAGGGCCCAGGTACTTGGAATACAGTCAGGCCAGGAGCCAGAGGTCAGCAGGAAAGGGGAGCGCTGGTGGGGCAAGGGGAAAGCTGGAGGGTGGGTGGGATAAAGGAGGGGGTGAGGCCTGCAGAAGGGGGCCGAGGGGTGGGGGGAAGGTGCGTGGCCAGGTAGGGCAGGTAGAGCACGGGCAAGGCGGCTGAGGGGGACCTTCCCCAGGCCAGCAGCCTGTCTCCCTCCCCCGCCCTCCCCAGCAGGCAGCTGGCACACGCCTAGCCAGGCTGGGTGATCTTGGTGGGTGACCCGTGTTCGGATCTTATGCTCCTTACAGAAGCCACCTGAGTGGCCTTGGTCCTGACGCCCGGCCTGGGCCTCCTACGACAGGAAGTGGGCCGAATAGCCCTGCAGGCCCGGTGCCTCCAGGGCCTGGGCCCCAGCTTGTACACACAGCCCCCAGGCCCGGCGAGGGGACGGGGAGGGGATGGGGGAGGGGGGCACTTTTCCTGCGGGCAGGGCTTGGGGCCAGAGTCTCAGATGGACCCCTGGACGGGGTGGGGGAGAGAGTGCGGCGGCCGGAGGGCCCTGGGGGAGCCTCCTGGTCCAAGTCGGCAGGAAACCTGGGTTTGAATACGGATCCATTAGCTGTCAGGTCGTTTGCCCCGCCTTGCAACCCCTCCCCTCAATTCAGCTAATCCCAGAGCACCCGCGCCCCGAGGACGCTCCCGATCGCCGCCCCCCCCCCCGACCCCAGGCCTCCCAGCAGTTGGGCCTCGCCAGGTCCAGCTGTCCACCCTCCAGGCTCGGAACGCTGCGCGGCAGAAGGCCCGGGGCCGCGCTGTCCGCCAGGTGGCGCTGCGCCCCCAACCCAGGCTCGGAGGGGATGACGTCATCGGCCTGCGGAGGCCACAGCGGAGCGGAGAGGGGGGAGGGGGAGGGGGGAGGGGGAGGGGGGGAGGGCGGTGCCCCTGGCGGCCCAGGAACAGCAGAAGCTGATTTTCTGTCGGCTAATCTTGAGTTAAGTGTGTCACGCCCTAAAGCGACAGGTCCAGCTGGAGCTCTAGGATCTGGACCCTGGCGGGCGGGGTCGCTTAGGCCACCTGAGCCCCTTCACCTGCCCTTGTCGGTGCCGGGAGGGGGCGTCACCAGGAGCAGCTCGGGGCGGAGCTCGGGATCCTGATGAGCTGAGTGGTCGCGGCCCGTGTCACACTCTCTGGGCCAGGCTTTGTCTGCGACGCGGAGGTGACGTCGGTACGGCTCGCAGAGCTGCAGCCTCGGCCCGCAGACTTGCTGCGCTTAGCTTGGGGGCGGCAGTGTGTCCCCCTCCGGCCCGGCCTTGGTTGGGTTTCTGGGGGACAGGCGCGTGGGTGGGGGGAGGGGGCAGGGTGCGCCCAGGGATCTGAGCTCTCTGCTTCCGGGACCAGGCTGCGCTCTGTTTCTGGCCAGACCTAGCTCGGGGGTCCCCCTTCGGCGCAGGGACGCCCCACCTCCGCCCTGCAGACGGCAAGCTGCAAGAAAGCCTACATCTGACCCACACCCAGGTGGCAGTTTCACAGCGACAGGGGTGCAGCTCCTTTAGCCGATCAAACCAGAGAGATGCCTTTGCTATGTCGGGGATGGAGGGCGTGGGGCACCAGAGAGATGCCTTTGCTATATCGGGGATGGAGGGCGTGGGGCAGAGGGGGCACAGCAGTGCGGGCACTGCTCCCCAGTGGCCTGGGGCTGCTGGGAGGAGATGGCTGGAGCCCGCGGTTAGGAAGAGTCGCGAAGGAGCATCCAGAACGCGCCTAACATAGTCATCCCAGCGCCCTGCGCTGCCCTCTGCCTGCCACCTCGACGGCGGCTCTGCCCAATGACCCCAGGGCCTGGACAGCGGGTCAGCGGGAGCCCCCCCACCCCGTCTGAGTCTTTCCCTTACGCTCTGCTTTCTGCGGATGGGAGCTTGTGTGTGGCAACCTGGGGAGGCATGGCAGGGAACCTGAGTTTCTGGAGCCCTCCAGGGAGCCCAGGTGAGTATCGGGACCCTCGGGACAGCACAGAGGTGAGCACAGCCAAGCACAGCTAAAGGCTCGTATATATTATCAAAATCTTATGGATAAACAGATACACAGCTATTTATACAGCAGCAGGTGGGTGTGAGGAAATGTCTGCTTTGGCATCAAACCTTCAGGTCCAGCTGCTGTCTGTCCTCTCCTCATGTCTGGAGCTCACTCCCCCAAGGCTCGCTGCCCCTGCCATGTCCTCTGATTAGCTGGGAGGGGCTTGGGGGTGTCCTCAGCCCCTCCTCCCTCTTCCCTGGGCCCTTGGCCCTCCAGTCTTCCAGGCTTGCCCCACACAGAGAGCCAGCAGCCCAGCGGCCTTGCCCCAAGGGCTCCTCAGAGGCCTGAATCCTGGCCCTAGCGGGGCAGTGGGGCCGGGCGGGTCACGTGGTCCCTGGGAGACATCGTTCCTGGATCCTAGGACTTTGGCAGCTTGCCAGCCGCATGGGACCCAGGCTTGCTGTCTTCTCGGTCACGTGCTGAAAGGACTCTTCTTGTCCAGAAACCTCAGCTCCAGGTATGAGACATTTGTGGAGAGCCTCAGAGACAAGAAAAGGAAAGCAAGGAGAGAAGGCATCCTTCCCGGAGCTGGCCCAGGCCTCCAGCTCTCCCACGGCAGGGCAGGGACGTCCAGGGCAGGTCAGCCGGCGTGGCGGGCGGGGTCTGTGCGGCCCTGGGAAGCGGGGCCTGGGCAGGCGTGGCGTCGCGGATGGCGCCTGCAGCCTGGTCCTACTGCAGCAGCTTGGGCACCTCCACCTGTCCGGGCAGAGCAGAGCCAGTTTAGAGGAGGGAACCCAGCGGGGGCCACTGGAATCCCTCTCACTTCCTTTCCTGCTGGGCTCACAAAGAGATGAAGTGTGGACAGAGGGAGCCCTTCCCCTTTTCTGTGAAAACCGGATGCCATCGAATGACCCTGGAGGTTGTGCAGTGTCTCAGGAGTGACCATGTAGGGGTGGGGTCAGCTGGGCAGAGGATCGAGACTCTACCACCCAGGGAGGCCGAGTCTTGAGAACCAGGTCTCCAGGGACGGAGTGCTTCCCATAGACCTTTGGGATAAACTGACCTGTAGGACTTGGCTGGTCCTGAGAGGGAATTAGGAAAACAAAGACCATTTGGGTTTGGGGAATGGGGGGAGGGAGGAAGGGTCTGAAGCTTCTTCTCCATTTCTGGGAGAAACGGGTTTCACTGCTGGGTGAGGGGCTAAAGGGGGCCCCCCCGAGAGGAAGGCCAGACTCCCTCGCGGGCAAGGCGGGCGGCCAGCCTGGGGCAGAGGGCGGTGGGATGAGCCGCCCCCTCCCGGCCCCGCCCCGCACCGCGGCTGAGCGCACCCACTCACCTTCTTGAGCTGCTTCAGGTTGCTAGAGCGGATGGCGGCCAGCAGCTGGTCCCGGGAGTTCTTCTCCTGGGCGGGGAGGACCTTGTCGCCCATCTTCCGCTGGGTGGCCGGCGAGAGCGAGTTCTTCAGGTTCTCCATGAGGAGCGGTGGGGCCAGGGGCGGCGGCGGGGGCGGGGGCGCGGCTGGGGCGCCCCCTTTCCCCGGGGAGGTCCTGGGAGCGGCCCTGGGGGACGACTGCGGGGAGGGTCTGGGGGAGCCCCGGGCGGGGGCCCCGGCTCGGGGCACCTCCAGCAGCGCCTCGGCCCCACGGGCCTCCCGCTCCTGCCGGCGCTCCTGCAGCCGCTTCTGCCGCTGCCGGTCCATGTTGCGGCTGAGCAGGTTGGTGACGGTCATGCGGGGCCCGGCCAGCTCGAAGTGGTAGCCCAGCTTGAGCAGCGTGGTGTTCTCCTTGAGCAGCTTGGCCATCTCCATCTCGGTCTTGCCGCCACAGATGTGGCGCTGATTGTGGAAGCGGAGCTCCGTCAGCGAGCTGTTCTGCAGGAGGGCCCGGAAGATGGCCAGGATGCCCTTGCCGGTGATGCGGTTGGAGTCCAGGTTCAGGCTGGTGATGGTCTTGTTGGCCTTCAGCATGATGGCGATGGCGAACGCCACGTGGTCGTCCGCCCGCGTGTTGGCCAAGGCGAAGACCTTGACGGCCGTGTTGAACTCCAGCGCCTCGGCGAAGCGCACCAGGATCTCGGTGGTGATGCAGTCCGAGTTGTTCACGTTGAGCTCGGTCACCTCCGGGTCGTTGCTCTTCACCCGCTCCAGGGGCTCGTCAAAGACGCTGGGGGCCGCCTCCTCCTCAGCCTGGGCGGGCCCGTCGGTGGGCTCGGCGGGGGCTCCAGGGGCTGATCTCTCTGGCGCCGGGCTCTTGGTCTCTTCACGGGGGGCCTCTGCACGACGGGGCTCCTCTTTTCTGGCCTTCTTGTCCTCCGGCCTGGCACCCCTGTCCCTGCTCCCTCTCTCCACCTCCTGGCCCTCCGTCCGGGCGTCCGTGTCCTTCCTCTGCCCCTTCGCCTTCTCGGCCCCCTCTCTCTGGCTTGCTTCCTTCTTCTCCTCTCCCTTCTTCCCCTTGTCTCCGCTCGCACTGCCCTGCTTCTCCTCGTCCTTCCTGGGGGCTGCCGTCCCCTCCTGCGCCCGCCCCTCCTTCCCGGCCTCCTTCTTGTCCACCGCGGCCCTGACCCGGCCCTTCTCGAGGCCCCTGATGAGCTTCTCCTCCTTGGGCCTCTCTGAGCCTTTGCTTTCAGCTTCGTCCTTGTCTCTTGAGAAGCTTTTCTTCAAACCGCCCCTCTTTGGCTCCTTCCCCAGGTCTGAGTCCCGTCTGGGGCCCAGGGGCTTTTTGCTGGCATCTCTGCCCCTTTCCTCTCCCTTCTTGGCATCTGTCTTGGTCTCCACTTGCTTGCCCTCCTAAGAATTCAGGAAAGAAAAATAAACATGAAGAGCTGGCTACGGAGGCAGAGGAATGAGCCTGGGGACAGCGTGGGGGTCACTTATGGAGCCGCCTGGAGCCTCCAGACAGCCTCCGTTGAGGACGCCGTGCGGGGGCCTGGGGTCACGTGCAGAGACCGAGCTGACATCGGACTCACAGAACGTCAGGGTCGTGAGGCCCCAAAGGGAATTCCTGGGCAACTGTGGCCCTTCCTCCCCAGAGGATCTCAGACCCTGAAGCGCCCCCCTCTGTCGTGGGTGACTGGGAAGGTGGACCCTGCTGAGCCTTGCTGGAACATCCTTAGAACTGGTCGTGTCTTTGTTTAAAATTTTAGATTTTTGTCCATATTGCTTTCTTCGTGTTAAATTTGATTTTTTACAGTATTCGTTAAAACGTTAGTTGTCTTGATCTCTGGGCTGCTGGGCTCCCCTTGCTTCCTGTGCTCCGGGCGGGAGCCTCAGGGCCTTGCCCTGGCTCCCAGCAGTAGGTCAGTGATTCTCAGATCCTGGGGTTTTTACAGCCGAGACCTTTTCAGAGGAAAAAAAGGTTGGAGGGACCAACAAAGGACTGCTTATGTTTTATTTTATCAGTTAGGAGTATTTGTAAATTCTGTCCACCATCCTCATCTCGTTGAAATAAGAAGGAGTCAACAATAACGAAGGAAGGTAGACGTAACAGAATAAAGGACATACCTTTGCATCAAATATATGTGGCTTTTTGAAAAGTCCACATTAATTCCCTTATTTTTTAGTATGCGCTTTGCTAAGGCCCAGCCCTCTCTGTAAGGAGCCCGGGACCCGCCAGGTCAGCTGACCTCGGGAGAGCTGGACCCATGCTGCCGCGGCGGGGGCCGTGGCGAGGATGCTGCGTTGAACTAGAGGCTGGAGCGTGAATCCTGCACCTTATTCTGAGAGCCACGGGAGCAGCTGAATTGCCTAAGATGAGATATTAGATTTAACCCTGTCCAACTGTGATAGACCCCAGGGCAGCCGGGACCCCAGGGAAGCCCCGATGTCCTTCTGAAGGTTCTTAAAAGGAGGAGGCTGTGGCCCGAGTGGTGGGAGGTGTTCTGTCTCTCAGGAGCCGGGGGGACAGAAGCCCACTCGGCCTACGTGGCCCTTCCTCACATATGTCCCGGAGGGAGTGGGGTGCCGGTTGGCCCTATGGAAACAGCGTGCACCTGGACCACAAACACATGCCCTCGGGGACCAGCCCCAGGGTTCATTTAGCTCTGCTGCCAGAATCCCATCAGGCAGCCACGGGGCACGGGGCCTGGTGAGCCAGGGCCTTGCAAGGCACCACTTCCCCCTCCTGCCTCGCAGGCCCAGGTCGGGGCTCGTGGGGCACAGAGCCCTCTCCCACTCACTCCAGCTCCCAGAACCGGGGTGACCCTTCAGAGCACCTTCCAGGGCTGGGCCAGGAGGGGTGGCGACCGTGCCTTGATTCGAAAGGGAGAGAGGAACTTGCAGATAAGAAGCCAGTGAGGGGCCCGGTGGCTCAGCCCTTTTAGGACATTTGTAAGAACCCACCCACCGTCTGGCCAGGAAGCCCCTCTCCCGCCGGGTTCAGAGTGGTTCCATCACAGATGCCGTCCCCTCGAGGAGATGTGGGGGAGCTGGGGCCGTGGCCCACCCCCCAGATGGAGGTCAGGCGCCCGGCCGTGCCCACGGCACACGGTCCTGCTGCCCTCTGCAGAGCTCCCATGCCGCTCGCAGGCCTGGCTTGGAGGGAAACCGGGGATCCAGAGGGATGATAACTTAGCCAGCTTCAGCCAGCGTTCGCGAGAACCCGACTTCAGACCTGTCTCACTGGCGCCCCCGTGGGGCGGGGTGGGGGGATGGGCAAAGGCACCACCCCCTGCTGCCCGCAGAACCTGCACCGCCCGCACGCAGCCTCTCAGGACTGTTTTCCAACATCCTAGCCCTCTCTCTGCCCCCGCGTTGTCTTCACCGGGATTCTCCCCCGACCTCACGCGCTCCCCGCACCGGCTCCTAGTGGGCTGGGCTGGGCCACGTGTCTGCTCTACAGGGGGGGCGCCATCCCTTTAAAAAGAACCTAATGAAAAACAGTCCGGGGGTGGGGGGGTGCGGCGTGGCGCTGAGTAATCATCGTTGCCTCCAAATAGCCAGGAATGAGTGGGGCTGGGGCCGAGAGCTCAGACGTTGCCTTAAAAGGAGAAGCAGCCCAGCGTCGTCCCAGGGCCGGGCTTCCGCGGAGCCGAGCTTCTCGGCACAGAGCACGCTGCCTCCTTGCTTGCGTGACGCGGACGCCAGGCCGACTTCTGCTGCTGGAACTGGGGCTGCATCCTGGTGACCTCTGGGGGTGACTCTGTGTTCTTGTCTCTAGGCCCCTCGACGAAGAGGGTTTAGGTTGAGTTGAACTAGGGACCTCCATGGAGCAAAGGTCTGCAGGCCTCTGGATGACACTAAGCAGAGTTACCTTCTTCCTTTGGGAAAAGCTTTCGGGTCAGGGGCGGCCACAGGCGTGGTTAGGGACTTCCTCGTGGACGCAGGGGAGTGGAAAGGGTGACCTCGGAAAATCTCTAAGGACCTGTGACAGTGGCAGGGACCTGCCGTGAGTCCAGGGTCAGGGTCAGGGAAGGAAGCAGCTCCTGGCCCCCAGCTCCTCCAGGCCTTTTGGCCTCATGACTTTGCTCTGTACCTTCACGTGGTCAGGACCCAGGTGACGCGTCTTTGGCGGGTGTGGACAGCAGGATGCAGTGTCTTTCCCCACCTTGGGCCTTGCACCACTTCCCCGGGAAGTCTCGTCTAATTGGACAGGGGAGAGCATTTCCCACTTCCACTGCCAAAGCAGGAGAGGAAAGGAAGTGCGTGCCTGTCGGGAAGTCCCTAAAAATGAGGACCCCCCTCCCCGCCTGGTGTGCTGCACTGAGCCCCCGGCCCAGCGGCGCCCTGCGAGCTCACGCTGACTGCCACCGGGTCCTCTCTGTCCTTCCCGTGACCCATCACCTGAGGAAGAGTAATCCTGGCCCAAGGCATCTGCAAGGAGGGGTCGCAGGCCCCCGGAGGGCAGGTGGAGCCTGGGAAACGCCTCAGAAGGGGAGGGAGTGCAGAGCAGACCCGCTAGCCTGGGAGGGGCGGAGCCGAGGGGCGGGGCCAAGGGGCAGGGGTGTGGCCACCGCCTTGAGTTTAGGTGCATTTGCTCCTTCCCCACGGCAAGAGCAGGGTGATGCACACCCAGATGGTTCTGTGTCCCCAGGGCTGCGTGGCGAGGCCCTTGAAGGTCTGTGTCCGGTGCATCCGGGCTGCGGGCAGGGACGCGCTGCCAGCACTCTCTCCCCAGACCTCACTGAAGTTCTGGGGGCGCTGACAGCCTCAAGGGTGTGGAGCGGAGCCCCTTAGAAGACAGCATTTCCCCTGGGCCTTGGCTGGGGCTGCTTCTTTTTCCTCCCTGGTCAAGGTTCCATTTCCCGGGAAAGCATCAGGGGGCGTGTCCTGCTCCCATGCTCAGAGCGCCCCCCCAAACACATCTCCTTCCTGTCCTGCACCTGCACTCCCCACCAGCCCCTCCGTGTCTCACAGCCCAGCTCGCACCCCCGTGCTTCTCCCCTGAAGCCGGCTGGCCGAGGGCTGGGGCCCTGGCCCCCACTCTCTCCAGGCACCTGGTGACCTCTGATGTCAGGCACTGCAGCTGTCAGGGCCGTCTGTCTACAAGGGAGGGCAGGGAGGAGACGGCCATGGGCTGGGGGCGCCCGAAGTTCCCCTGGGAGGGCAGCTCCCTTACAGGGCTGGCGGGCGTGAGGGCAGCCCAGGGGCAGGGCCAGGGTTCACGGGGGCCTGGAGAGCTCACTCCCTCCAGCCTCCTGCTGCACGGAGGGCCAGCTCTCTCACTGTTTTCCACCAAGAAGAAAGAGTCTAGATTCTCCCAACAAGAAGTTTCAGCAGAGTCCATTGTCTTTGGGGGGAAGCGGTATTCCTGGGGCTGGCAGTCCTGGGAGGGACGGCGGTGCCCGTTTCCCTTGGTGGTTCGCGGGCAGGAGCCTCTCCTGAGGCTTAGGCCAGCTCATTGGACTGAGCTTCAGGTCTGTAACAACTGATCATCCCCTAGAAGGCTACCGGTTCCCTCCAGGGCTGTCGGGAAAATTCTGCCTATAGTTGCATGGGCGTTCATTGGCTTTGCAGGCAGCTTGCAGGAAACTGAGACCCAGAGGGTGGCTTGGAGCTGGGGGAGGGGGAGGGGGCACGGAAGGAGGGGGCATAGGACTTTGGCACCCCTTGGTTAACATTCCCGGAAACATACTTTTTGGGGTGTTCACGGCTCATACAGACACTCAGCTCCTGCCCATAACTGGTGTCTGGTTAGTCCCCTGAGAACGGGGGCTGGGAGTGGAATTCCCATTGCTGGGCTGGGGTCTGGGCCCCTCACTGTGAGGGCAGCACCGTGGCTTCTCGCACTCTCTGAGGCCCAGGACGCTGCTCCCAGCTCTGCAGCTCCCGACACAAGGCCTGCAAGTGGGCAGTGCCTGTCGGGACGACGGCCATGCCAGGCGAGGACACGCTCAGGGCCCTCCGTGCTCCCAGTCTGGAGCCCCATGGGTGGATAAGGTTAGCGCCAGTCCGCACCCGTGAACACAACAAGCTGTGCTGGAGGCTGTGCCCCTCGACCCCCAAAAGAAAGCCTCCTGCCTGCTCAGGACGCCCGGGGACGTGTGGCCCTGAGCCCAGGGGCCAAGGTCAAGAGGTGAAGAGGAGCCACCCCTGACACCCAGGCTCCAGCCCATCCTGGGGACTGCACACCAGGGACAGCGAGGCACCCACTGTCCTGCCCAGTGAGGAAACCGGTCATTTCCCAGCTTTGGCCGCGTCTGGAGCGGGCACCACGCCCCCCGCCCCTGCCGGAACTCTCAGCCCCAGTGCGATGCTCTGCAGGGCTGTCATCCCCATTTCACACAGGAAGAAACTGAAACCCAAGGCCGCACGGCTACCCCCGAGGAGGCTGGGCCTCCAGCTCTGGGGTCTGAACCATTTCCTCCACAGCCCACCGTCCTGGGTTTCACTGAAACGCTGTGCTGAGGGCTTGGCTTGAGCCATCCCTCCCGTTACTCCTGACCGTCTGTCCATTCATCCATCCATCCATCCATCCAAGCAGGCAGAGGGAGCTGAGCTCCGGGCTTAGCAGGAGGAAGCTTGGGGACGTGGGGGTGAGGGCCTCACCCGCGATGACCTTCCCTGGTGTCTCACGGGCTGCCTTTCGCTGTCCCTACACGCCTTTATCACGTCGTCAGAGTATCTTGGAAACAAACACGGAAAACCCACCGCCGTTGGACAGTGTGTGGAAGGGGAGCACGTGGGCCGGGGGCCAGTGCTAACGTTTTCCTGGCTCTGCGGACGGCATATCGGGGGAAGTGAGAGGCTGGAGGTCAAGCTCAGATCTCCTGGGCTCTTCACTGCCCTTCCTGCCATCCGAGGAGTGGGTGCCACCCCCCCTCCAGGAGCTCCTGGCAAAGCACGTGGAGCACACCTGACGTTTGTCCCCAGGGTGCCCGGTCGTTGGCACACACAGAGGGACAGCTCTGCACCAGGCTGGGGGAGGATGCAGGTGACCCCACGTCCCCCTGGAAAGGCTTGGCCCCTGGGGTGCAGAGAGGGCAGGGTGGGAATCCCCCAGGAGCCCGGGACTGGGGTGGGACGGGCAGCCAGCATTCCCTGGTTCCCCTGGATTTCACGTCCAGGCTGGCAGGAGGGGCCCCGTGACCTCTGCTAAGGTAGGCTGGTGGGGAAACAGTCTCGTGGGAAAGAAGGTCAAAAAAAGGAAGGCTCCCACCTGCTCAGGGCACGTGGGGACATGTGCACCTGGGGGGCACTTCTTATTTAGATGCTGAAGGAGTCAGCGTCTGCAACCCCGGGCCTCTACTTCCCCGTGTTGGTTTTCCCACATTACTTGGCACTGACACTGAAATTCAGAGGGCCTGTGTGCTTGACAAGGGCCAGAAATGAAATAGATGGAGGCTTGGAAGTCAGTCCTGAGGACCCTGACCTGCCTTCCCGCCCGGCCCCGGACCTGCAGCCCAGAACCGCTTAGGCAGACCGCTGAGCCGGGTCAGACCGGCGGGGCAGTGTGAGGCCCGGGCTGCTGGGGGAGGATGCAGGTGACCCTGCGTCCCCTGGAAAGACGGCCCAGGCTCTGCCTTCCAGCAGGGCCAGCGGGGGGCACTTCTACGTTCCCCACAGCCTCTCCTGAGGAGGCCAAGCCCCAGCCGGGGCCCAGAGGCCCTCGGGGAGTCTGCTTAGGCTCCCAGCCTCGAGGATGTCCGGAGCTGGGGAGGGAGGTGGGAGCTGAGAGGCAGCAAGACAAGCCGGCCAGCACCAGAGCCTGCTCCCCAGGATGGCCCTTGAAGGAAGGCGGTAAACAGGGAGGCGGCCCTGGGGACCAAGGTGGGAGGCTCGGGGCGGGGGCCCCTGACAGCCACTTTTATGGCTTTACTCTCCACCTCTACCGCTTTATCCCAAAGGACGGAGCAGCTGGGGAGAGGCTGCGTTTGCTTTTCCAAACCAGAGACCGGTTACCTTCAGGCCGAGACCCGACGCCCAGGACTGGCACCCATGGGCTAGTTTCCGGCTGCTTCCCCAGCGGCTTCCCTCTGGGCCACCACCTGGAACGTGGTCCTTCAGGACAAGGCTGGAGCCCCCCACTGACTACTCAGTTCTCACCCCATCACCGTGGACCCTCTTGTTGCTGAGGAAGGTGCGTGGGTGAGAGTGAGATGAGGTCCTGCTAAATGGAGGGGTCACCTGCCGGACAGGGACCCTCGAAAAGCTCGAATTCAGAATTTCTTCCTTTTTAAGGCTAACATCCCATTATATGTGCAGACCACTCACCCTCGGATGGACCCTTGGGTTGCTTCTGCCTTTTGGCTGCGTGAATCAGCTTCTGAGCGCGGCTGGGCAGGGGTGTGTCTTGAGTCCCCGCTTTCAATCCTTTTTTTAAAAATCCCTTTTCACATACTTCATTATTTATTTGTTTTAAAAAATAGTCCTCAACTTTTAGGTTGTGTATTTCTTTTTCTTTTAAATTAATTATTTACTTATTTATTTATTTGGCTGTGTCGGGTCTTAGTTGTGGCACGCGGGATTTTTGGTTGCGGCGCGTGGGCTCTTTGTTGTGGCGCACAGACTTCTAATTGTGACCTACGGGTTCTAGAGCGCGGGCTCATTAGTTGCAAGGTGTGGGCTTAGCTGCCCCGCGGCATGTGGGATCTTAGTTCCCCGACCAGGGATCGAACTTGCGTCCCCTGCATGGGAAGGCACAGCCTTAAGCACTGGACCGCCAGGGAAGTCCCCTTGCTTTCAATCCTTTTGGGTCTGTACCCAGAAACAGCATCCCTGGAGCGAAACCCAGGTTCTGGCTTCTCTACACCAGCTGCCAGGACTGCTTCACCACCCAACCCTCCTTGTACCGAGTGTGCCAATCATATCCTCACAAAATCCTCAACCGTGGTCACAGCCACCATGCAAGCCCCGGCCTGACTCTCGCCCACTGCGTGTCTGTGCTGCTCCGCACCAAGGCTGCTAGACACACCGCCTCCTGAGCCCCAGCTCTGACGGCAGAATGCCCGGGTCCAGCCTTTGCTTTCACATGAACTTGGGGACCACAGTCCTTCCCGGGCTGTCCAGTGGCTTCAACAAAGTTGCATGAAGCTCTAACAGTGCCCAGCGCACAGGAGCTCCCGGCAAAGTCAGGCGTCCTCATTGAGCGCATGTGCCAGTCTACAGCCCCTCCTGCTCTCCTTGCCCCTGACCCGCCCCACCCCCAGTCTCAGCAGACCGCCTCCTCCACGAAAGTCCCCGGAATAAACAGAAACCAACTGCGGGAATCCTCCCTCCTCCTGTCCAGGGCTCCCCTGCCTGGGGCTCTGGCTCCCAGCCCCACGCCCTGCACCTCCGCCTCCCAGAACCCTAACCTCTTCCCCTTCCCTGGTCCCCTCCCATCGCCTTGTAAAAGTGCTCACACCTCTCCCAGCACCAGGACGACCAGATCCTGCCTCAAGCCCACCGCCCCGCCCAGGTGCCCTCTGTCTCTATCCTTTTACCCCAGCCTCCCCCAAAGAGTTCTTTTTAAATCCCTGTTCATCTCTGGATCCAACACAGTTTCGCCTCAACCCCCAACATTCCACGGAAATGTCTCACCCAGATCATCGCTGACCTTGTTGCTAAATCGGATTTAGGTCTTTTATTCCTTATCTTGCTTAGTTGCTTGGAAAACATGTGACACTGTGGACCAGCCCTCCCCTCCCCCCTCGAGCCACCTCCTGGCCCTCTGGCAGCTCCTTCTCAGTCCCCAGGCCGTCCTCCTCTGCCTGCCCCTTAAACGTGGGTCTTTTCAAGGTTTTCGTTGAAGCCTCCTTCATTTGCTCTTTTAGACTCTCCCTGGGTCACCTCGTCCACTCTGATGGCATCAGTTGGGTTCTATGTCTTGGTGTCTCTTGAAGCTGTACTTCCGGGCCAGAACCCCCTACGGAGGTTCGGACCCTAGTAACCAACTGTCTAATGAACATCTCAGCTTACCAGCCCCAATGCGCCCCCAAAACTCCTCTTCTCTCCCCACCACCACACCTGCTCCATCTTGGTGGGTGGGTCCCCAAATCCATCCTGATGAGAAGGGGTGGTGTAGCATGTGGGGGGCGGCATGGACCCCTCTGCCTCACTCATCCCTGCTCCCCTTCCCAAGAGATTCATCCTCCACACTACCTTCTCCATCCTCACCAATGCTCCTCTGGCCCAGGCCCTGTCACCTCTCACCTGGGTCACTGCAGACCTTCTCACTGGCCTGCTCTCTGCCGGGACACTCTACCCGGGACCTTTCTGGAGTACAGATCTGCCAACTCACTCCCTTCCCTGAAACCTTCTGGTGGCTCCCCAGTCCCCCAGGGTAAGCCTTGACTCCCAAGACCTCACCCCAACTTGCATTCCTTCCCACCAGCCCCACCTTTGCCTTCGCCTTCGCCTTCAAGGGACCCAGACTGCGGGCTTTTGCGACGATGTTCTCACTGCTTGGAAAGCTTTTCCTCCTTTTTCCTGGTAAATTCTTACCCTAATTTTGAACCTTGAGGGATCTTAGCTTAGATCTTTAAATCAGCTGGGATTTATTTTGGAGTATGTTAAGAGGTAGCAATCTAACTTTTTCCCCAAACTAATGTCTGAGCTATGTAATGTCTGGATTACTTTTATGATAAGAAAAAAAAAAGTTGTTGCAGAAAAAGAAAAGGAAAGAAAATTGTCTTTAGATATTTCAGTTTCATAGCAAAAAAAAGGAAAAAGAAAAACAAAACAAAAAACCAAAACCCCTCAGGTCAGCAGCAGCTAGGAGGGACGGATAGGGACAGAGATGGGCGTTGATTCCCCATCACGCAGCCCAGCGGCGCTGTGCCAGGACCCACCACGGAACCTGACCCTTGCCCGGCCTCGTTCCAGCAACTATGAGGTCAGCGCAGTGATAAACATGAGGGCTGCTCAGAGGGCAGGGGGGCTCAGGCGCTGCCTCCCACCCCAGTATAAACAGTTTATCTTTACCTCCCGGGATGGAGGGTGCTTTGTGAACCCGGGACACGGGGCACTTTCTGCTGGCATCCAGCGCGAGGCCAGGCTGCCTCTGTGTCCGCTTTGCCCTGTGCGTGGAGGGAAGGAGGCCAGCGTCTTCTGGGAAGCAGGTGACGTGGAGACTCGGTGGTCCAGCCCCTGCACCGAACACCTCACCAAACTCTGCCCCTTGGCAGCTTGAGGTCCTCGAGGGCAAAGACTTCGTGTGAAAGAGACGTGAAGTGCTGACCAGGGGCAGGACACCTGCCGGCGGGGACAGGGGAGAGTCTGGGGCCCTTGCCCCCTCCTACGAGCTCCAAAAGCCACCCAAAGAAGGGAGGGGCCTGTCTGCGGCCACGGGCATTTCCCTGCAGGGAAGGGGGCGCCAGGTCAGGGGTGGGTCGCGGCTGCACTGGGCCTGCCCTGGCCAGACCCCCGCGGGCAGTGTGAGGCTGGAAGGAACCACCTCCAGGGCAGAAGGAAGGGTGTCTGGTGGATCTCCTCTGCCCCGAAGGCTCAGCGGCAGTGTCTCTGTGGGCCTCAGGGACCTGTCTCTGGCCGCTGGGTCTGGTGACTCAGGGTAGGAAGCTTGTAGCAAACCCCATTTTTGGAGAAACTGGGAAAGCACACGGTAGAAACAAACAAGTCGCTTTGGCTCTCTGCTGTCCGCCGGGCTCGGCTGCCCTGAGCGCCTGCAATTCGTCCCAGGCAGACGCAAGCCAGTGAGTCTGGAGAAGGCTGTAAAGAGCCGCTTAGATGTGAACGTTTGCCTCCTGTCCCTCCTGCCACCCCTGGGACCTCAGTGGGACCCAGGGAATGAGATGAGCAGTTTAATAATTTTTAAGTAGCTTTTCTCAATTTTAGTGCTTATAATTATTATAAGAGATCGTTTCCTTCAATTTTAACATTACTTTGTCCCAGTTATCTAGGGTTCATATTCCAACTTTCTGTGGCAACTCAATTTTACATAGTATTTTGAAAGGTAATTGTAACGTCCCTGGGTCCCACTGAGGTCCCGGGGTGGCAGGAGGGACACGCCGTCCTCTTGCCCAGCTGTGAGAGGGGGCCTGGCTCTCCCACAGCTCCTCCCGCCTGTTCTGGACAGAGGCCTGGACTCTGCTCTGCCCCAGGCCCTGAGCCCGGCTTCAGGCTTCAAGTCACCATCTTGAAAGGCTTAATTCCTGGACAAGGGGCCTCATACTTCAGTTCTGCACTGGGTCCAGATGATTCTGGAGCCAGTGTCGGGCCGAATAGGGAAAGAGGAGGGAGGATGCAGCGGCAGGCGCCACGTCCCCGGAGCGGACCTGAGACGGTAGCCCCACCTCCCTGCTCCCTCACCTGCCTTCCTGACACCTCAGCACCCTCGGCACCGCTGTGCTGGGGCCAAGCTGGTCCCCTGCCCGCCTCACTGCCCTCTCCAAGCCACCTGCACCTGCAGCCGGGGCCATCTCTCGGAAATGTCACCTGGTCAGTGGGGCCAGGCTTTTGGGATGAGCCCCAGACCCCTGAGCAGGCCCACAGGTCCTCGTGACGTGGCCGCTGCCCGCGGCTGTGCCCCGCCCCCTCCTGCCCGCACTCCGGTCACCGTGCAGGACACACGGCCTGGCTGCCTTCGAGGTGCTGTTCATGCCGCCCAGTGTCCTGTCCTCCCCCTGCCTGCCTTACTGTCCTCCTCCCCCCAACTTCTCCTCCTCTGCCTCATTCTTCTTTTTTTTTAATTAAAAAATTTTTTTTAGTATTTATTTTTATTTATTTGGCTGCATCAGGTCTCAGTTGCAACACTCGGGATCTTTGTTGCAGCACGTGGGCTCAGTAGTTATGGCACGTGGGATCTTAGTTCCCTGACCAGGGATGGAACCCGCGTCCCCTGCATTGCAAGGTGGATTCTTAACCACTGGACCGCCAGGGAAGTCCCCTCCTCCTTCTTTTTAACTTTGTATTTGGGGAAACTTCAACGGTTCGTAAAACTAGAGCATAATGACCTCCTGGCAGCTCAGTCATCCCTGTCTGCCCACCTGTGTTTCTCTCACCCTCACATTATTTCAGGGCAAATCCCAGGTATATCGCTTCATGCACAAACAAATCAGTGTGTATCTCTAAAAGACGGCAACTTTTGAGAAAGAGAGCTACGACACTGTTCTCTTACCTAAAAGGTTAATAATAGTTAATTCCTCAGAATGGTCCATCAACATGCAGCCCAGGCCCTGGGCCGGGAGCCCCTCCTGGGTGGCTGCCCCGTAGCCCTCTCTGCGCTGTCCTGGGACTAGATGGTGAGCGGCTTGAGGGCAGGACCGGCCCTTTATTTCTGTCCCCGGCATCTGGCCTGGCCCAGTGCTTTGCATGTAACAAATGTTTGCTGGGATGGAATGAAATATTTCAACCCTACCTATGATGTCCCTACCATGTAGGTTCCAGGGACAGAGAGCTCAGTTCTTCCTGAGGAAGCCAAGCCTTTTTGTTTTTTTTTTTTGAAGCTGACTCTATGGCAGGAAGCCCTCTGGCTCCGCCCCCAGGGTCCCACGGAACAAGGTCCCCTCCACCTGCTATACTGAGCCCGTCATCCCAGTCTGACCAGAACTTTGTGGATCCTGGTTCCGCTGTTTCCAAGTTCGGACTCCCTCTGGGCCTCAGATAATCCACAGGTCTGGTTGGTGTGCCTCCCAGACCCCCACGCCCGCAGGACAGGGCAGAACGGACGACAGCTCTGCTGGCCTCGGGGACCCCCCACGTTCTAGGCCCCCTGTGCCATCCTGGGCACCTAGCCACCGTGAGGGGTCTCCCGATGCCTCTGGACGGACGGGACCACGGGAATGAGGGACTGCTGGCTCCAGTGCCACCTCCCCAGCTGCTGACTCTTCCTGCACATTGTACCCCAGGAAAATGCCGCACCCGAGCCTCCATCTCCCAGGCCTTGGGCACCTGCAGGTTGTTCTGGAAAGTTCCCTCTTTCATGCTGCGGGGTCGTCACGACTCCCAGAGGCAGCTCCCTTCCCGCAGTTGAGGTCAGGGAGCTGCAAGGGAGCTGGGACCCCCTTGTAGTAGAGTGAAAAGGCTGGATCTTCCCGTTTGAGACACGCTGGTGGGGGAGGGTCAGAGCGGGGGACCAGCCTGAGCACTGAGCTGAGCCTTTAAGCCCCAGGACAGCTGGGAGGCAGGTCTAGTCCTTCCACTGCAGGGAGAGAAGTCGAGATCTAGGGGCGGGGGCGGGGGGACTTCCCTGGTGGCGCAGTGTGTAAGACTCCGCGCTCCCAGTGCAGGGGGGGCCCAGGTTCGATCCCCGGTCAGGGAACTAGATCCGACATGCCACAACTAAGAGTTCACATGCCACAACTAAGGTGCCCGTGCGCTGCAACTAAGGAGGGGGCGGGCCGCAGCTAAGGAGCCCGCCTGCTGCAACTAAGACCCAGTGCAACCAAATAAATAAATAAATATTAAAAAGAAAAAAATCGAGTGGGGGGAGGCAGTGAAGGAGGATGTCAAACCCTTACATCAGGGAGGCCAAGCACCCACCCCAGTACAGGACCCTGTGTCTATGCAGTGGAGGCTGGGCCAGGAGGACATGGGACTGAAGCGTCATCCCAGGGGGCCTCCTTCAGAGGGCTCAACTGGGACAGGAGACAGGGAAGGACTCTCTCAGCGCGAGGGTCAAAACGGGCAAAGCACGGGACTTGTTGGGCACAGGGTGGAGGGGCTGAGACCAGAACCTTGCTCTGGGGCCATATCACTCCAGACGCCAGAGTTCACGCATGGGCCTCACATGATGGGCAACGGAAACACACACTTTTAGGCAGGAAAGTGACGGTCAGGTTGTATTTAGAGAGACAGCTCTGGCAGGACGTGATGGGATCCCATACCGAGGCTGACAGTGCCCGCCTTGAGGTGAATTCTATGCTCATTTCTGGGGGACAGTTAATAAGATTTGGTTAAGTGGGGAAAGCCTCCAGGACTTCCAGCTCGGTTGACAGGAGAGATGGTGATGCTTTAAAACCATGACGAGGAGGATGGAGGGAAGGCGGGTGGGAAGTGGGGTGACGGCAGTTTGGGTCGGGATGATGGTTAAATGCCCAAGGAGCTGGCTTTAGTTAAGACCGACGGCTCAGGAGAGAGACCTGGGCTTGAGACGCAGATCTGGGAGTGGCAGGTGTGCAAGCAACAGTGAAACCACAAGAATAAATACGGCAGGTCTGGAGAAGGAGCGTTGGGAAGACAGAAGGGATTTGAGGAAATCGCCACATTATTTCATGAAATAAACCCGTGTCCTCTGAGGTTAGCAAGACCCCAGTGAGATACACTTCACACCAACTAGGGCGGCTATGATTAAAAAAAAAATAAAAACGTCAGATAATAGCCGGTGTCAGCGAGGATGTGGAGAAACTGGAACTTTCATACACTGCTGGCGGGAATGTAAGATGGTGCAGCCGCCTTGGAAAAGCCTGGCGGTTCCTGAAACAGCTGAACACAGTTACCCTATGACCCAGCAGTTCCACCCCTAGGTCGTATATATACCCAAGGTAAATGAAAACGTGTCCACACAAAAACTTACACACGCGTGTTCACCGCAGCGTTATTCATAACGGGCAAAATGCGGAAACAACCCGAATGTCCATCAGCTACTGTGGTGTAGCCATAAGAATTAATATTATTCAGCCATAAAACTAACGAAGTGCCACGCTCCAACGGGCATGAACCTTGAAAGCATGATAGGCAGAAGGAGCAGAGCCCAGAGGCCCCGTGCTGTACGGTTCCACGTACATGAGATGCCAGCACAGGCGCACCCATAGAGACAGAAGGCAGATGAACGGTTGTCAGCGTCTGGGGGGGCGGGGGGGGGACCTGGGGAGGAGCTGCTCGTGGGTGCGGGGTGTATTTTGTGGCTGATGGAAACATCCTGGAATTAGATAGTAGAACTGGTGGTACAACTTTGTGAATTACTAAAAAAACCACTGAACTGCACACTTCAAAACAATGAAGTTTATGGTATGTGAATTATATCTCAACGAAAAATGGGAAGATAATTAAAAGAGACCTTGCTCTTTATTACACAATGTTGGGAGGTTATACTGAACAAAATCCTATTGTACATACCGTGTTTATCTTCTCTTGCTTGAATTTCTAAAGGATAAAGATTCAATAAAGAACTGAAACTATAAAACGAACCTATGTGCCTGGGACCATCGATGGAACACCGTTTATTAGACCAGCCCCACCCAATGGAAACATCATGGGAGTTATACCAGCAATTTTAAATGTTCTGCTAGCCACATTAATACAAAGGAAAAAGAAACAAGTGAAATGAATTTTAATAATGTGTTTGTTGACGTTTCAGTGCCCTTGAATTAGAAGGGGCTGAGTCACTAACCCTGCAGATTGAATGTATAAGCACTGACTGAACTTGACCTTGAACCCATCACATCCTTCTGTTCCCAGCGTCCCAAGAATATGCTCACGTGTGCACACACACCCAACGCCACATCAGACTTCCCTCTGTGAAGATATGCATTCGGGACACACGCGGGAAAGGTTGATGACATGATTTCCTAATAAATCCTGTGTTTTTTTAAATAAAAAATACATGCTTGGAGCCCATCTGAAAATGATTTCCACATGTGATCAATGTAAAATTACTAGTGAGCTACTTTATTCTTCCCGATAGGTCTGGGGAGTCTGCGTGACTCACGCTTGGCTACCAGCGGCCACACCTCCAGCTCGTCAGCCCCATGTGGAGGGGTCCCCGTGCCGGATCCCGAGTGACTGCACTTCCCGTGTGGGCCGTTTGCTTCCCTCTGTTTATTCCCATTTGTGATGAGCAATAAAAGCCCTAAATAATAAGGGCTCCTGTGATCCACAAAGACCCTTAGTGACCCAGCGTCCCGGGAGGGGGCGAGTGGAGAGACCACGGCCTCCTCCGCAGCGGCTGCAGGACCTGGGGTGGAGGGGGTGCGGGGTGGCGATTCCGGGGCCGCAGGCTGGGTGAGCGAGCCCTGGGTCTGCATCAGGGAGAAGCCATCCTGGGACCACCGAGGGCAGGGTGGGCCGGGCCAGCTCCCGCCCCAGAGCGCAGAGGGCTTCCAGGCGTAGCACCTGCCCCAGGCGGGTGCACGGCAGGCATCCGCCACTCAAGGGGGTGCTCAGAAAGGAGGCTGAGAGACAGACTCTTTTTCTGTGAACATGAAGTCAGAAGGAGGCGTTCGAGAGCGTCCCTGGTCACCAGCTGGGTGACCTCCTCAGCCCCAGCTCCTTTGTCTGTCAAGCAGGTTAAAGCCTGTCTATCCCATCTACGTTGCAAGGCTGACGGGAGGGGAAATCAGATGGCGCCTGCGGGAACCCACAAGCCCGGACAGGCCGGCAAGCGTGAGGTTCCCCTTTGGAGCCTGGACAGCTGGGGCTTGTGGGCGGATGTCCCAGGACGGCAGCTGAGCGCTCACCTGGGTCAGCTGAGCCGAGACACTCTTCCTCTGCTTTTCTGGGGGAGGGAACCGGTACCACGAGGACTTGGTACCTTGGGGCGCCTTTGGGGCAGGGCCTCGGAAGCAGGAGGATGGACCAGTGCCCTCCCCTCCTTGACATCCTGCCCACACCTGAAATTTCCCAGGCTGGAGACTTGATTCTCTTTGTCAGTAGGAACAACTCTTTCCTCCCAAGTCCGAGGAAAGCCGGGCACACCAGTTCTGCCACGGTGCACGCAGGTGACTGGTCCTGGGGGGGGGCGGAGGGCTGCCCTGCTTGGCAGATGTGCCAACATCAGGAATTTGAGCCTCAAGAAGGAGCACGGGTGGCCTCGCGTGTCCCTGTCCTGGGATTAACCATCAGGGAGTCTTTTCTCCCCTTTCCTAGTCGGTCTCGCCCATCTGGCCACGAGTCTCAGCCGGGAAGTGTGTCAGTGGCTCTGTTTATCATGGGGTTTGGCTTAGTCTCTCTGGGGACAGGCGCCAAAGGCCAGGGGAAGGAGCCTGCGTCTGGGGATCCACTTGGGGACTTGGAAAGTATATTTATTGGAAACCATGTAAGTGTCCAAATATAGGCAAATGGCTTAACCCAGCCATACGATGGACCATAATACCCTCTGAAAACGATGTTCAGGAAGAATTTTTAGTGACATGGGAAAATGACTACTGTAATATGATAAGCAAATAATAATAACAAGCAGGAATCAGAATGTATGTGAATATGTGTGTTTGTGCATAAAGGTATCTCAGCTACAAAAGGAAAAGTGTGTACACACGCCTGCACTCAGGAAATGTGACCATGGCTGACACCTTTAGCTAATAAGACAAAGAATTATTGGTTATTTTCTCTTTTTCCCCTATGTTTTGCTATTGTCTATAATGAGCCTCATGACATTACAATTATAAATTACTGTTTGAAGAAACAGCACCTCCGTGCTCTGTGTACCACTGTCTCCTCCTGCCTTTAAGGCAAGGATTACAGGGACGGAGAGTAAAACAGAAAGTCTCTCTGACCCGCGACCTGAAGGAACCCTGACCGTTGGGACACTGGCGCCTTCAGCATCTGGGTCATCAGCAGACACTTTCCTGGTGATGTAGAAATACATTCTTTCTAAATAATACACAGGGATAGGCACGCGGAAGACTCTGCCGTTGGAGCAGGGGAGGTGACCCATCCGGGGGACACTTGGTACGAGGAAAATGGCTTGAAGTCAGCCCTTGTCAAAGGAGATTCCAGGAGATGCCCTAAGGCGTCCACTGTATGTACTGAATTCCTTTCTCCTCTGTATTTAGAATGGGACCAGCTGTTTAGCATCTTTGGGAGAACTGAGGAAACAGTCACTCAATTTTCTACAGGGCTTGGTTCCCTGCAGAGCCCTGGTGAGAAAAGCTGACCGTTTATCCACAAGGACCTGCTCCCGGCTCTGCTCCGGCCTCACAATCCTGGCTTCAGGAGGGCCGGTATGCATCTACCTGGGTCAGGACTGGCCCATCCACGACCTTCCCGGTTATCACACCCCCACGTTCAGACCCCCAGCCTCCCCACAGGTGGGCCTGCGACACTGTGACCGGGGCTTTGCTCCCACTCCAAGGGGAGACCTGCGTGGAGCCAGTTCTCTGCAGGAGCCATGTCACCTTCTCTGGATCTAGAGGCAAAGCCGCAAACTTCTCCAGACATTTTAGGGGAGAAACCAGACCCAGCTGGCTGGGTCTGGAGCTAATCATTAATATGCTTTTTAGGGTGTATCAGTGGCCCCCGAGACACAGGCGAACTTGACTGGTCAGGCTAAAAATGTCAGCCTGTGATCTCAGGTCCCTGGAGAGCCATTTAAGAGAGGATCCAGAGAAGGAAGAAAAATGGAACAAGTTAAAAATGAGTCCTTGAGTCTCGTTCTGTGCAGAACAAACTGAGGGGGAAATACGGCAGTGACCTCTCCCAGCGCTGGGGCCGTAGGGTGCAAACTTGTGGACCGATTTCAGTGGCTGTTTACAGAAACTGGAAAAAAGGAATCACTGCCAAATCTCTCTCCATTTGGGGATCTGGACACAAAATCATATTTTCCAGTAGCCTCCGAAGAGCATAGATGAATAAGTAACTTCCGCAGGTCCAGTCAAGCAGGACGAGAATGGTATTTGCAAACTATTATCCTCTGTTCATTCAACGTTCAGATGTGTTCTGAGCCGGGCCCTGCACTCACTGCTGGGGAGCGGGGCTGGGTGAGGGTCAGGCCTCGCCCTCTAGACGTGCGGGGAAACACGGGCACAGGCGATGCGGGAACACCGCGTTCCACGTGTGCGGGAAAGTCACGGCTGTCACCGGAGCCGAGCCTCCAGGGAGGAGGATTATCCGGGCTGGCAGGTCAGCACAGGCACAGGGGAAGGAGAGGAAGCCCCTTTGTGGGCCACCGTCAGGCGTAGACGTGGCAAAGGGTGAAAGTCAAGGGGACGAGCGATAGTAGCCGGGAGTCAGGGAGGTGCTGGCTTGCCCAGGGCGCCCTGGGCCGCCAAGGAGTGTGGGGTGGTGGTAGAAGCCGTGCGGAGCAAGGGGGTCTCACGCAGGACAGTGTTGGGGCCGAGATTGCATTCAATGATAAGACGCTGGCAGCTCGGGGAGGATGGATTCCACGGGCAGAGGAGGGGGTGGGCGGCGAGGTCATGACGAGCGATCTGAGCGACTGGGGAGGTGGACCGGAGGGGAGGACAGCGCACCAGGGTTCTGTCGCCAAGAGAAGCCGGGACACGGGCAGGGGGGCTAGGCGGCCCCCCTGCTCACCAAACTACAGAGGAGGAGGAGAGGCGGGCCCGGGCTTGGGCGATGGTTCATTTATTTTTGGACTAGTTGAACTTGAGACACTCGAGGAGCACAAGAGGCAAGTGAATGCTCTAGACTCAGAATGGAGATCTAGGCCAGAGGGAGTGGGCGGGCACAGGGGCTGCGGCCAGAGCCCTGGCCACAGCGGTGTCTGGACACCAGGGGAAGATGGGGAGGGAGCAGCTGCGGAGGGAAGGAAACCAGCGCGTTGGTCAGGATGCCAAGGGACTGAGGTGGCGTCGGATGGCGCAGAGGAGGCACGCGGGACGAGGACTAAAAAGCCAGCCCCCAAGGCTGTCGGTGCAGGGGCCAGGGAGCTGCAGTGAGATGGTGACTGTGGGGCTGCTTCCTGCAGTTTTGTTGTGAAGGAGGAGAGATGGGGCCGGAGAGAGAGCAGGGAGGCAGGCTGAGGAGAGACGGGCAGAGACAGACATGGACAGACAGACATAGACACAGAGAGACAGAGAGACACAGCGGGAGGGACAGAGACAGAGAGACACAGAGGGAGGGACACAGACACAGACAGACAGACACAGAGAGACAGAGAGACACAGCGGGAGGGACAGAGACAGAGAGACACAGAGGGTGGGACAGAGACAGAGACAGAGAGACACAGAGGAAGGGACACAGACACAGACAGACAGACACAGAGAGAGGGACAGAGACAGACAGAGACAGAGAGAGAGAGAGACACAGAGGGAGGGACAGAGACAGAGAGACAGAGACAGAGAGACACAGAGAGAGGGACAGAGACAGAGATGGACAGACAGACAGAGAGACACAGAGGGAGGGACAGAGACAGAGAGACAGAGAGACACACACAGAGAGAGACAGAGACAGAGAGAGACACAGAGAGAGACAGAGACAGAGAGAGACACAGAGAGAGACCACCCAGAGAGAGCCGAGGAAAGGGTGAGAAAAGCAGAAGCAAGGGAAGAGACAAAGCGACTGCGAAGAGACATAGAAAGAGCTGGAGACAAGGAGAGAGACCAGATCGAGGACAGAGAGAAGAGAGACACCAGTAGAGTCGACAAAACCCAGCGAGAACAAAGCACACGACAAGAGTACAAGGAGGACACAAGAGAGAGACACAAGAGAACAACAAGAGAGAAACAGAGAGAGACAGAGACAAGAGAGAGACACAGAGAGAGACAGAGACAGAGAGAGACACACTGAGATGAGAGAAAGAGACAAAGAGACCAAAAGCAGAGACAGAGAGAGACACAAAAGAAGACAGAGAGAGACAGAGACAGAGAGAAGACATGAATGAGACAGAGGACAGGACCAGAGACGACACCGATGAGACGACAGAGACACAAGGAGAGACTAGACACTAGAATGCGACAGAGACAGAGAGAGACACACAGAGAGAGACCAGAGACAGAGAGAGGACTACTAAAACAGAGACAGAGAGACACAAGAGAGACGAGACAGAGAGAGAGAACACAGAGAGAGACAAAAAAAGAGACACAAAAGACAGAGACAAACGAAACACAAAGAGACAAGAGACAATGAGACACGAGAGAGACAAACAAGAGAGACACGAGAGAGACAGAGAACAGAGAGACACAAAAGACAAAGACAGAGAGACACAGAGAGACAAGACAGAGAGAGAAACACAAGAGACAGAGACAAAGAGATAGACTGAGAGAGACAAACAAATGAATGAGAACAGAAAGACAAAAACAAGACAGATAGAATGACTAGAGAGAGACAGAGGACAGACGAGAGACACAAAGAGACAAGACAGAGAGATGAGACTGAGAGAGAGACAGAGACAGGAGAGAGACACTAGAGAGGAGAGAGACGAGACAGGGAGAGACTGATGAGAGAGACCAGAGAGAGACAGAGACAGAGAGAGACACAGAGAGAGACAGAGACAGAGAGACACAGAGAGAGACAGAGACAGAGAGACACAGAGAGAGACAGAGACAGATAGAGACAGAGACAGAGAGAGACTGACTGAGAGAAAACCGGTGTTTAAGGGAGCAAAGGTTGCAGAGGACACAGGAGAGAACAGGATCCGAACAGTGCCTCGTCCGGAGGAGGGCCGTCTTTTCCGTGCTGAGATGGGAGGGAAGGGGGAAGATTACATACATGGACGCCTACACGTTTTCAGGTAGAAGAAGAGGAATTTGAAGGTATTCCCACCCGAAGCCTTCAAGGTTCTCAGTGAAACCTGGCGCCAGGTCATCTGCTGGCCTGGTGAGGAGAGAGCTGGGACAAGAGGGTTCCTAGAGGAAGGCTGGCTTCTGGAAGAAGAGGGGGATGTGCGGAGGTTTTCCGGGCAGCCTGAGGCCTGGCCGCGGCACCGACAACGTACCCGCCACGTCATTCTCTCCAGGTCTGGGGAGCAGCTGTGGGGCGGGGCACATATGCCAGGGGGTTAGTCTCCTGCTGGCCCGGTGACGAAGGTGGGGGCCGAAGCATGAGAACCGAGGGCAATGCTGAGAATGACCGAGTAAGATAGAAGCTAAAGGGGAAAATAAGCAAAGCTGAAAAGCCTCCAAACACCGATGAGAAGTCTGTCCACGCTGGGGCCAAGGATGGAAGGGGCCACCGTTTCTGGGAAAGTTATAGTCTGGGGGTGGAGAGACCTGACCCGGGCCTCACTGCGGCATCCAGGTCTGAACAGAGCGACGGGTGGGCGTGTGGGAGGGCAGGATGTGTCCCAGGACGTGAAGGCAGGCGGCTGCCCTCAAGGATGGGTCCCAGGAGAAATGATGACGGTGGCTATCACTTACTTAAATGCCTGCTGTTTGCAAATTGCTATGTTAGACATTCTGCAAACTTGTGTGCCCCACCCTCATAGAGACTCCAAATTAGATAGGATCACCTCTATCCACAGGCAAAGAAATGGGAACTTCATTATGCGTTTTCTGTGTGGCAGCAACTCCACTCACAGGCACATCCCCAACAGAAATGAAATCGTAAGTGAACCCAAAAATGTACAAAAGTGTTCCTAACAGCATGGTTTGTAATATCCCCAAAACTGGAAACAACCCATATGTCTACTAACAGTGAAACGATAAATATATTATGGCATATTTATACAAGGGGTTACTACATAGCGGTGAAAGTAAACAACAACAACAACAAACAAAGCTACGGACAACATGGATGAATCTCACAAACATAAAGACGCGCGACAGGACACACACTGTGTGGCTCTAAATATGTGATTTCAAACGGGCAAGCGAAGCCTGGGGTTAGAAGCCAGGGCTGGGCTCCCGTGGGGACGGACGGGAGGGGCGACGGGGAGGACGCCTGGGGCGGTGCCCTCAACGCACTAGCTCTTGTTCACTTTGTGGGAATTTGGGAAAGTCTGTATTTGTGTTTTGTACACTTTTCTGCATGTGTTTTATATTTCCATAAAGACGTGTGCTAGAGAAAGCATCCACTCTTGTCAATGAGACACAGGTAAGACACGGAAGAATAAGATGAAAGAAAGTAAACCTGGCGAACGTTCGGAGCTCATCTGGGGCTGCGCGGCTGCTGCACCTTCTGGCCGGGAAAGGAGCCCGGGGCCCCTGCTTGGCCTGCAGCCCAGGGCTCGTCCCACCGCCAGCCATGCCGAGAGGCCCGGAGCCCCCCCCCCCCCGCTGGGCAGGACGGCCTTGGGGACAGAGGATCAGTGCCCCTGAGTGACAGTCTACTGGGTCTTGGAACAGCTCTGGCAGCCGCTGAAGCTGATGTTCAAGGCCGGGTTTCACGTCTGGGGCGTCTCGTGTGTCCCTACCTCACCAGGAAGCACTCACTGAGCCTTTCTCTTGGGACCTGAGGCATAACCTCTGACCTCTGACCCCAGCCTCCCAGCTTCTCCCCTTCAATCCACCCCCGCTTGGCGGGGCGTGTCTTCCCAGAGCAGCCCGGGTACCTGGCCCCATGTGAGAGGCCAAGCTCCCCTCCCCCTCCCCCGACTCGCCTTCCTGACGCATCGTGCCCCCCTCCGCGCCCCCCCCCACAGTGTGGGAGGTGAGGCCCCACCGTAGTGCGTCCCGCCATCAAGGTCTCCCTCTCTACTGACCCTCCCCAGCAGCACCGAACACGCTGTCATAGCCCATCTTTTAAAACTCCTCCCGTGATCCGTGTTTACCTCCAGCTGCTCCCCACCAGAACAAAATGCAGAAAAAACAGAGAGCCGTGTCTGTGTGCTCCATCTGCCGGCCCCGCCATCCTCCTCGAGTCTTAACCTTCCAGAATCTCTCAGCAGGAACAGACGTGGCGCCCCCACCCCCCAGCCATGAGCCCCTTTCACCTGCTTCTAAGAAACGGCTCCGAGCCTCCGCCCTCCTCCCCAGCCTCCTTCAGGGCTCCTCCCCCTTCTCCAGCGCCTGAAGCGTGGGAGGGACGGAGACTGGTCCTCGGCCCTGGCTTTTCACCCACACTCGCTCCCCAAGTGCCTCTTCCAGGCTCAGGGTTTTCAGCATCACCTCCACACTTCGGGCTCCCAAACGGGCTCTCGCCGCTGAGCTCCAGACTCGCACCTGCGACCCAGCGCTCCCCGTGGGGCTGCTAAGCTCCGCAAGCATTCTGCATCTGCTCAAATCCCCTGCTCACGTCAGTGAGCGGCGCCAGATATACCCGCAGCTCAGGCAGGACGGGTCACCTCACTCCTCTCTTTCCCCCAAAACGTCAGCCAGGCCTGGCTGTGCTGCTGTGAAGTATCTCCTGAATCTGACCACTTCTCAATCCTGTCCTCCTGCCCTCTGTGCGTCCCACCGCTGGCAGAGCAATGGGTCCTTGCATTTTATTTTATTTTTCATGGAAAGGCATTTTATTTTAAATATAGCAGTGTGTACATTTCCTTTTGAAAACGGAGATCAGACCACATCTCTCCCCTGCTCAAAACCCTCCAATGCCATCCCACCCTGCTTGGAATAAAACTCCAAGCTCCCACTGCTGCCCTGTAAGGCCCCGCATCACCTGAACCCGCCCCGTATAACCTGAACCTGCCCCGTATAACCTGAACCCGCCCTGCATCACCTGAAAACCACCCCATATCACCTGAACCCGCCCCGTATAACCGGAACCCACCCTGCATCACCTGAACCCGCCTCGCATCACCTGAACCCCGCCCCACATCACCTGAACCCCGCCCCGTATAACCGGAACCCGCCCTGCATCATCTGAACCTGCCCCATATCACCTGAACCCGCCTCGCATCACCTAAGCCCACCCCGTATCACCTGAACCCCGCCCCATATAACTTGAACCCGCCCCGTATCACCTGAACCCGCCCTGCATCACCTGAACCCCGCCCCGCATCACCTGAACCCCGCCCCGTATAACTTGAACCCGCCCCGTATCACCTGAGCCCGCCCTGCATCACCTGAACCCTGCCCCGCATCACCTGAACCCTCCCCGTATCACCTGAACCCGCCCCATAGAACTTGAACACGCCCCATATCACCTGAACCCCACCCCGTATCACCTGAACCCGCCCCCGTATCACCTGAACCCCGCTCCGTATCACCTGAACCCGCCCCGCCTCACCTGAACCCACCCTGCTTCACCTGAACCCAGCCTACTCCTGGCCTCATCCCCCCTCGACTGCTCCAGTTACAGGGCCTGGCTCGCCCTCTGACAGGCTACACCTGCTAGCACCACAGGCCTTGTGTTTGCTGTTCCTTCTAGACCGTCCAGTGGCCGATCCCTCAGTGCATCCCAGACCTGCTCCCACGTCGCCTCTGGGCAGTGTTTTCCCTGACCCCTGGTAGGAATCTCCCCTCACCAAGACTATTGGTTATATACTCTTTCCTGAAACTAGGTTATTCTTCTTTGTAACAAACAGATGTTACATGTGATGTGTGTATATGGTCTCTATGAGTATTATCTGTCTCACCCACTAGAATGTGAGCTCAGGGCCAAGAGCCTCTCTGTCTTACTACTGTCTCCTAGCGTTTAGAAATTGCCTGTTGGGAACTCACGAAATAGCTGGAGAATCAATGATTTAGTGGAATCCGCCTCCCTACTTAGAAACACAAACATGATCGGTGAACCCTGCCTAAAAAGAGTGAAGGCGGGACAGGGCTCAAGGCCCCACCTCCAGGCCCCCAGCCCCCAGCCTGCCAAGTGCCTTCTCTCCTTTGGCCGCGCTGCATGGCAGGGCATGCAGGATCCTAGTTCCCCGACCAAGGATTGAACCTGTGCCCCGAGCAGTGGAAGCTCGGAGTCTTAACTACCAGACCTTCAGGGTCAGGGAAATCTCCCTGCCACAGGCCTTCCGTGCCCTTGCCTAAACCTCACAACTGCCCTATGGTGGGCTTTACTTCCATCTCGTGGATGGGCATCTTGGGCTCCGAAAGGCAAAGGGACGGGGTCTGAATCCAGGTCCAGCTGCCTCTGGAGACCCTGTTCTGACCTCCAGACTCGCTACCTTCTGCGCCAGGGATGTTCTACTTTTCAGGTCAGGACGGGTCCCGCTGGCACTGATGCGATAGCCTGAAGGGGCTGTGGACCCTCCTGGGGGAGGCAAGAGGCGGGTGGGAGGGAGAGGGCGTGGGGCAGGAGACGTTCTATTCCTAGCTGTTTGTAAACAGCCTCGGGACGACCAGCTGGTCTTCTCTGCCGGGGACCCCAGAGACCAGGAGGGTTCACAGGCCCCAAACCTCCCCCATCTCCCTTCCCCCAGCAGCGTCCAGCCCTGTGCCTCAGCCCTTGAGCCTGGGGGTAAAATAATTAGGCAGAGGCTAGAAGAAACCAGGCCACGGGATGGGGGTGGGGCAGGAAGTAATTAAACTCCCCCTGCCCCCCTCTTTACTGAACTCTCCGCCACTCTCCCCGCATCCATCCAGTCCTCACTCCCACCGGCAGTAGTTTTTAACCTCATGAGAGATTAAGAAGATTTGGCGAATACCCAGGCATGAAGTCTGCAGGATTCAGGGAGAGGAGGGCAAGGTCCCTGTGCCACTTTCAGCACCTGGTCCAATTCAACCTCACAGTAACCCTCCAAGGTCACCTGACAGGTAGCGTGGTCGACTCAGGAAGCCACGTTAATGAGGCCTTTGGTCCAGATGGTCCTCAGCACCGTGAGTGTGCTTCCTTCCTGAGAGGACTCGCTGAGTTCTCTAGCTCGTAAGGGACAGGAGCTGGGTCACACCTGGACACCTCGGGCGGGGCTCCCCCCACCCGCGTGTCCTGGGCCAGCAAACTGTGGGGGGACAGACCCCGAATTCAGACCCGTCTTCCTTCTCCCGTTATGCCAGGAGAGGTCTGGTAAACAAGTTCAGGCTGGTCTGGAAAGGCTATTCCTGTTTATCCGACTTGGCAGGCATCGAATATCAACTACCCCCCCACCCCAGATGTCTGACACCGATGCTCCAGTCTCTTGGGTGGAGGGAGAGGCTGATGGGAGCAGATGGTGGGTGCGGGCTCTGGCCCCACCCTTGCCCCTTCCTGCCTCAGCCTGGGGACCCCGAGCCCCCAGCCTACCTGATCTGGTAGCAACCTCCCCTTGGTCAGTGGGATGCTCATCCCAGCCCCGCCCACCTGCATCCCCCAGCACTGCTGCACTTTCTGCGTGTTCGGGTCTCCATGGTCCTGCCTCCCTGCCCGCCCGGCCCATCCAGCCAAGCTGCGTCCCTGCTGCCTCGCTGAGGAGACGGCAAGCGCCCAGGGGCAGCCCAAGGGTGGCAGCAGGAGCTTCACTTGCTGAAAATTCATCAAACTGAACATTCTATGCATCCAGAAGAACCTATATAATACGTGATTAAGAACAGCAACTAAGACAAACACACGTGGATCCCACCACCTAGTTTAAGAAGTGCGCTTGGGCTTCCCTGGTGGCGCAGTGGTTGAGAGTCCGCCTGCCGATGCAGGGGACACGGGTTCGTGCCCTGGTCCGGGAAGATCCCACATGCCGCGGAGCGGCTGGGCCCATGAGCCATGGCCGCTGGGCCTGCGCGTCTGGAGCCTGTGCTCCGCAACGGGAGAGGCCACAACAGTGACAGGCCCGTGTACCGCAAAAAAAAAAAAGAAGTGTGCTTTTTCACACTCCGGATGGACAGAGGCAGCTTTCAGATCCAGGGTGGGATTCTGAGCTGGCCGGGCCATCGCCGGTGCCCGCTGGTGTCTCCCCATCACCTCTCCTGCCCACTCTGCCCGGCCTCCGGGGCTATTCTGGTTGTGTACCCATTGGGGTTAATCTCCTTAAGCAAGGAGCCATGCCGCCCAGTGCACATGGCAAAGGGCAATGGGACCTGCTGGTACTTCTGGGCTCTTCCGCTTTCCCGTCGCTGCGGGGAGACCGCGGATGCTGGGCCGGGAACTGAGGCTGTGGGGGCAGGGGCCACAGGGAGCTCAGAGGCTTTTTGGGCCCAGCAGCTACTGGCTCGTGGAGGTTCTCGAGTTTTCCCCGAGGGAGAACCCAGAAGGGCGTCCTCCACCCCGGCTGAGCTGCCCTTGCTCCTGCCTGGGCGCAGGTGCTAATCCCAGCCCCCGGCAGGCCAGGGAGGAGGATGGAGAGGCAGGCGGGAGGCCTTCTTTCCCACTTGGGAAGGAAAGAGAACACACGGCTGACCCGCTGGGATCCGGTTCCTGAAACCTGAGCCACGACGACGGTTTCACTGAACCCTTGGCTACACACCTGCCAGGGCCGTCTTCCACCTGGGCGGGAGGACCGGGATGGCACACACTGGCCGAGGGCTCTGCCTCTTTACGGGGAGGGAGGGGAGCCAGGGGTCAGCTCTGTCAAGCCCACCCTGACCCCCTGCTCACCAGGCCGAGCTAGCACGTGTTCCCCAGAACCACACCAGCTGCACAAGAAAGCAGACTCAGCAACAATGTGACGGGAGGACAGGATGGGTCGGGACGGGGTTGGCACAAGCGGCGTTGGAGGCCTCAGATCAGGCAAGGTGCCTGACACTGCCAGGGGCGGGGAAAGTCAGGGAAGACTCCCTGGAGGAAGTGGTACCTGAGACCCAAGGACAGATAGGAGCTGACCTGGAGGAAGCAGGGGGTGGGGAAGAAGCAGAGCGAGGTCCCTTCCACAGCGAGACCCACCCAGTCTGCATATGAACCTTGGGGACCCCACCCCAGGAAGAGCCAGAGTTTAGCACCCACACTGGGCCCACCTTCCACTCTTGTCTCTACGTATTAAATACAAAATCCACACTGGGCCCGCCTTCCACTCTTGGTCTCTATGTATTAAATACA
>NW_021703774.1:807667-863406 GCF_005190385.1 Monodon monoceros | reverse complement strand
CACTGGGCCCGCCTTCCACTCTTGGTCTCTATGTATTAAATACAAAAACAAACAGCATTTTACTATGGAAGATCTGAAACATAGACACAGAAGTAGAGAGATGAGTATAATAGCACAGTGCGGACTCACCACCAGCTTCAACACGTCAGCAACTGTCTACCAGCGGACGGTCTCACGTCATCTATACCCTGCCCACTCCCCCCGGCTGCAGTACTTTAAAGCAAATTCCCTAATCCTAGCAGGTTTTTTCCCATAAGAGTTTTAGTGTCCGCACCTAAAAGATAAGGATCCTTTAACAAGTATGCCCACGGGCTTCCCTGGTGGCGCAGTGGTTAAGAATCCGCTTGCCAATACAGGGGACACGGGTTCAAGCCCTGGTCCGGGAAGAGCCCACATGCTGTGCAGCAACTAAGCCCGTGGGCCACAACAACTGAGCCTGTGCTCTAGAGCCCTCAAGCCACAACTACTGAGCCCATGTGCCGCAACTACTGAAGCCTGCACGCCTAGAGCCTGTGCTCTGCAACAAGAGAAGCCACAACGAGAAGCCCAAGGATCGCGACGAACAGTAGCCCCCACTCGCCGCAACTAGAGAAAGCCCGCGCGCAGCAACGAAGACCCAACGCAGCCAAAATAAATAAATTAATTAAATAAATACAAAAAAAGACAAAAGTGCGCCCATAGCACCGTCATCAAGTCAGGCGACGCCGGCTCCTTACTCTCTGCTTAGAGGCAGCTCCGGCACCGCCCTCCCAGCCCCATGGCTCCTGGGCTTCTTGACCCAGAGAGCCGACACGCTGGAGCTGCAGTTTTGCCTTCGAACCAGCCTGATGGAGTCGATGAAGTTGATGAGGTGGATGCTCCAGCCTCACTGTGGGGATGAGGCGACCAAGGCAGGTCACAGTGCGGGACTCTGGTCCTCAGACCACGTGTTTCAAAGCAGAGTTCGTACCAGGCTCGAGTTTTGCTAAGGGTGCTGACGAAGCCGCGTCCCCGGGTTTGTGCCCCCTCCCCAGGTGACACAGGTGACTCTGCCCACGGCCCGGGAGCCACCGAGCCGCATGGGCCCCCGGCCTGGGGGAGGAAGCGGTGTGGGGTGTGGAGGACCAACAGCCTCTCTCCAAGGGAAAAGGCCTAGGGGTGCCTTCCCCACAGGCGTCATGTGTCCCCGACTCGGGCTCTGCCTGCGAGACAAGTGTCCACCTGGTGCTAACCGGCCGGCCGGGAAGGAGGCCTGTGAGGGTGAGCCCCTCACATGCTCTGCGGCCTGAACGCCTTGCTTTGAGATCAGGAGTGTTTCCTGCTTGTGTTTCACCTCCGGGGACCTTCGCAGCTGCGGGCTCAGAGCCTGGGGACTGGGTGCCAGGGGTCCAGTGGGGCATTGACAGAGGTGCCAGCCCCCGGGGAGCGTCTTGCTTCCTTCCGTGTGTCCCAACAGCAAGTCCCCGCATCCTCTCATTTCCCATCGAGGTGGTAGTATCTACCCAGCGTGTCAGAGCTGCACCTGGACCTTGCCCACAGGATAATAAACGATAACTGACCTAAAACGCTACCGCTATGTTAGCTCCCGGTGCACGGCTTAGTGATTTGACATTTCTGTGTGTCACGAAACGACCCCTCCCCTACCAGGGTTCTGGCAAAGCTTTAAACACAGGCCGGGTGGCAGGGGCAGGCTGGGCGCCAGCCCCCCACTTGCCCCAGCCTGCCCCTCTGCTGTTGCTTCCCAACCTCGAGGGGCCACGCGTGCCCACCGGCGGGCACTGCGGCTAGTGTCCCCGCCGGACGCCTCGCAGGAGTTTCAGGTGATGGCGCACAGGGAGGTGGCCGGCGAGGTCCAGGCGGGGTGGGGGGTGGGGAGGCGGCACACAGCAGAGCAGTCTCCCCAGCAGACACTCCTGACCTGGAGGAAGTGTGTCTGCGGAGTCGTCCTCCGGCCGAGGCCAGGCTCCTTTGTCCCAAGAAAACCCACATATGAGCGCACGGCAGAAACCCGGGAAAACCCAGAAAGCCGCTTTGCTTAAGCCCATCCTAGATGTGCGCAGACGCTTCCCCAGCGGTCACCCCTGCCCCTCCTCTGTCCCCTCCTGGTGGCAGAACACCTGGTGGCTGGGAAACAGCTTCATCCCCCAGCCAAGGGGCCTTACCCCCAAAAGGGGGGCTGCTCCCTCAAGAGGCTCCTCCAGAAAGTGCACACCCCACCTCCCCTGGGAATGAGACGGACGGAAGCTGTGGGTGAAGGTGCAGACCTTGGCCTGTCTCCACTGCCCTGGGAAGCCCATCTGACCAGCTGCCTCACACAGTCCACATGCCACGAGATGCCCAGAGGCCTTGAAAGCGAGCTGTTCTCCACAAGGACTGGACTGCAAGCCCAGTCTCCCTTCCTGCCAGGAGGGTGGGATGAATGGGAAGGAAAAAAGCCAGGTGTGGGCATCCGGGTGGAGTCAACCCGACAGTGACCACCCCAAGGGCGTCCCCTCCAGCTCCCAAGTTGCTAGCAGCCCCGCGTGATACGTGGGTGCAGGTCCCCCCAACACATCCGACCTCTGCTTCATGAGACAGCAAATAGGGGTAAGGGGCTCACACGGCCAGTTCAGAGGATGACAATCGGTTCTGAAACATTAAATCCTTTGCCAGCGAGAACTCTTCTTCTAAGGAAAGAGCATCCTCATCGCGGCGTCGGGTTCTCCCCCCTCCCCCTCCCTCCCCCTCCCCCTCTTCTCCCTTCCCCCTCCCCCGCCCCCCGCCCCACTCACATCCATGGACCTCTCCCTCTGGATAAGTTTCTTGGTCTCCTTTTCACAGAAGTTGAGCATGGCTTCCCGGTTGTACACGCCCGTGGACGACTTCTCCGTCTGGTTCCTCTGGCGCAGCCCCACGGGGACGCTCCCATCTGGGTCCACCACGTCCAGCTCCTTCTCCAGCTCTGCCATCTCCTCAGGAGACAGGGTGGACAGCAGGCTGTCGATGTCGGGGTCCTCGCTCACCTGCCGGCGATACTTGGCTACCTTGGACATCTTGGCAAAGTGGGCTGCTGCTCTCGTGAGGGCTGCGGGGAGGTCCTGGTGGGCCGGGACGGGGTGCGAGCCGATCTGGACAGAGCAGACCCCCAGCTGGTCGAGGACCTCGGCTCCCCTGCCCTGCCTGCTGCAGGTGCCCAAGTGTGAACGGGGGGCAGCAGCCTCCCCAGTCCCAGGGCTAGTGGACCCGGGCTGGTCCAGCCAGCAGCCAATAAGGCCCCATGACGGCCCGGCCCTGAAAGGAAAGGCCAATCCCCGGGCGGGGGCGGGCCTGCCTCGCTGTCAGAGCTGTTTGAAACTTGAGGACATTCCAGGGAATCTTGGAGCGCTGTGTGACCAAATTTAGCACAGAGCATTTAGCCTTTTAAAGACAAGGGGGCCACGCAATGAGAAAAAGATATAATACAAAAATGCAGAGGCTGGCAGAAGCAGGCGAGAGCCACGGAGAGCCAGAAATGCAAGCAGACAGGACGCGGGCTTCACGAGCGGCCAGCCCCAGGCCTGCCCTGTTCAAGTGCACACGTGACGCCTCCACCCGGGGTGGACGGCGCTGTGGTCAGCACGTGCTCCACTGACTCCTTTCTACTGTATTTGGTAGTGTGCTGGGGACTCCCCAGTGTCTACAGCCCCAGGAAGGAACTCGATTCCAGAAGCCCCGAGCCACCCACCCGTTCTCTCCTGCTGAGGAGGGCCCAGCATCAGAGGCCCCCGCCTGTCGTGGCCACTTCTTGCGAGACAGAGAGAGAGAGAGAGACAGAAAGAAAGAGGGAGAGAGAGAGAGAGAGATGGAAAATAAATCCTCACTGTGTTCCTAGACTGAAAACTGGCAGGCTGTTTGGGCAAGAAAGTGTGAGGTGCAGTAGGTCAGGGAACTCTGACAGGTATGTCCGCCTCCACGAGCTCTTGGGAAGAGGGTTCCCACCTCCCTCCGTCCCGTCGGCTCCTTCCTCTGCCGGGGCACCTCCCGTGGGGGCATCAGGAGGGGCAGCAGGACCCCACCATGTGTAAATCCGGGGAAATATAACTGGGCTGTTGGGAGAGACCCTATTGCAATGGGTCAGGCAGGTTTCGTGAAAGGGCTTTCACTGTTCATCCCTCCCGCTGCCCTGCACAAGGCGCAGGGACATTCAATCTCCTGCCACAAAATCCCTCTAGAAGCCCTGCTGTAACCCACTGCGTAGCGCCTCCGATCTTTCCTGGCGTCGGTCCACCCTAAGCCAGAGAGAGGCAGTCACCCATCGGCACTTGCTGACGCCAGGGATGGTCTGGGAGAAAAACTTGGCCCTGGCGTTGACCGCCGGCTGGTCCCGCTTCAGGAGGAGCTGGGGCCGGCTGGTGGGACTGGAGGGCAGAGGCGAGCAGGCGGGCCGAGGGGAAGCGGGAGGAGGGGCTTGGGGGCTCCTGGGGCTGTTTCTATCCAGAGGCGGGGCGTCCGTGGGCGAGTCGTGAGCAGGTACTGATGAATACGGACCACGTGGCAGGCACCGGCCCGAGAGCAGGGGATGAAGCTAAAGGATAGAAAATCCATGTGGTCCCCGCCTTCCTGGAGCTTACAGTCCCCCAGTGAAGACAGTTAATAAACAAGTAACTTCGAGCAGTTTATGAAAAGAAAAAGAAGAGTTTACAAAATGCCTCAAAAGAGCAGTGCAGGGGCCGCGGGGAGCACAACAGGGAGGCTGGTTTCACGGCTCAAGCTCGGGCTCCCCGGGCGGCCGACCTGCTTAGGTCCTGGGCTCCCTGCTCAGCCCAGCCACCTCCTTCTCTGAGAGCCAGCTTCATCACCTATAAAACAAGGACAGCGCTGGTGCCAGGCTCGGAGAATGGCTGTGAGCGTTACACGTGAGCCACGCGGTCGATACGCCTGACGGGCAGTGGGCACACGGTCACTGTCTGTAGGCGTCATCACTCACGTCTTCTCCCGGCCCAGGTTCTGTTCTCCACGCCCCACCTCCTCGCTCACCTTTGTCTTTCCGTCCTTCAGCAGAGGCCACATGCAGCACACACGCGTGTGTGTGCACACTCATCTCCTCACCTCGTTCTCATCATTCACTCATTCATTCACTCAAGGGCGCTGTGTTTATATCCCACCCGGCCAGGCGCTATAGGGAGAGAGATGCAAGAATAATTACAGTGCGCTCATTCTCTTTTAAATGTGTCATCTATCGAGGTAGAAAGCTGCACGTACTAGGAGGCAAGGCGAACCAGGAGAGCAAGAAGCAACTGCTTCGGGCCCGAGGGAGACACGCTAACCCCGTGGGGAGGGTCAGGTGGCCCCCAGCGGGCACGCCGAGGCCTTGGGCTGGCCTGGGGCTCCAGGGCGTGTGGACAGAACTGTCTCCCCCCAGGCCCTCATGTCTGTCGGCCTCTGCTCTCACTTCCGCCCAGAAGAGGCCTGATCTCTGGGGCCGCCCCAGCCAACCTCTCGACGCCACCAGCTGAAAGCAGCTCTTTCCAGCCCCCGGCGACCGAGTCACTCAGCCCCGGGCCACCTGGTTTCGGCAGCCAGCCTCCTCCCACTGGTTCTAAACTCCGAAAACAACGCCAGAGCTTCCACACTTCCAGGCAGGACTCCCGGCCTCCCGACCAAAGGTTTCTGCCCAGAAGCCCAGCATGTTCTCTGCTTCGGTCCCACGATGCCAAACAGCTGGCTCTCCTGGTGTGACTCGGTCCAAGGCCTTTTGCTCCTAGAACCCGGGCTCCGGGCGTGGCCCGCAGACCCTGAAAGCCCAAAGGCATCACCTGTGGGGCCGGAGGACTTGGGCCCCTGCGGCGAGGGACCATCGCCCCACGCACTCTCCAGGGGCAATGGTTATCCAAGCTCAGAATCCACTTCCACCCAAAACAAATTCACCTTGAGTATCGGGATTATGGGATGGCCTCGTCCCCAGAGAAAACCCAGCATTGCTGTACTAGACGGAAGGGAAAGGGACCCCAGACTCTGGCCAGAACCTGTGTACGTGTCGGGGGACAGGGACCAGAAGCAATTCACTAACGCTTAGGGTGGCTCTCAGCGGGCCGAGTGGCCCCAGGAAAGTCACATTTTCAGGAATACAGGGTGTTAGCATAGTGTAGCAGATAAGGCCACGGGCTCAGGAGTCGAATGACGTGGGCTCAAATCTGAGATGTGTGACTTTGTGTCAGCTGTTTAACCTCTCTGAGCTGCAGGAAATGGAAAACGAGAATCTTAAAAGCACCTTGAGAAAAAAACATACTGCGCAGGGTTACGAAGGTATTAAACATATCAAACAAGGTGACGCGCACAGAGCGTCAGACGCTGTGAGCACTCAGTGTTCACGCTCAGTATACGGCCACACCGGCTTTCTCCTTTTCAGGGAGCCTGGAGGTCTCCCTGGAGTAGCAGACTTTGTCTCTGAAGCAAGCCGCCGGCCTGGCCCCGCGCGCCTGGGATGGGCAGAAGCGGCCAGAGGAGAGCTCGGAGACAGACCACAGGCCGGACACGTCTTCCTGCAAGGAGGGCAGGGGGAGGAACGAGGGCAGAAGAGAGGCAAGAGACTGCCTCCTCTCCCCACCCACGGCGCCCCAGCCCGGCTAAAACCCCAAACAGGCCCCAGTCACACACTGGAACCCCAGACCCAGAGCTGGCTGTGGTACCAGCCTCACTTGTCCACGGCAATCTGACGGGCCAGGTGGGGCTGCGGGTCTGGAGCCACGTACATGGCCTGTGACCTCCTGCTCCTGTGTGGAGCTCTTGAGGTCCCCAAACCTCTGGCTCAATGGAGCCCAGCCCACTGGGGGCCAGGACCCCCTAAGTGGCAGGCGCGTTCTGAAAATGTCCACCCCTCTCCGAGGGTGCGGTCTGGGTGGAGAGAAGGGTTCCTCCCTCGCGCCCCTCACCCAAGCTGCTTCCAGCCTGTTCTTCACCCGGTGAGCTCACCGTCTACCGAAAAGACAGCATCCTTCTGGAAGGAACTCCCTCAGCTACTTGAATAAAGTAGAGAAAACTTTAATACATCATTATTACCTGGAAGGTAGACAGTCTGCTCCAGGGAGGGGAGGGAGAGAGCTGTCCCTTCACTATCCTGCAGCATAAATACACCTGCTCCAGAGGAAGTCATGTCTGGAGCTGTCCCAGGCGACCTGCTTACAGCAACGCTCTCGGACAGAGGTGAGCTTCTGACGCTCGGATGTGTAGAAACGGGAGAGGTCTGTGGAGGACTGTCTCCCAACACACAGCAGACCCTCCCTCTGGCTCACACCACCTCCACGGCCGGGAACTTGATCCCCTGAGAAAGCCTCGTTCTCCCGCTTCTCGAGTTTCCTACCCTCCCAGTGGGACCAGCAGCCCACCTGGTGACAACGCTGAGTCCCTCGTGCTCCTGCGCCTTGTCGCTGGCATCCCCTCTCCCTCCGACCCCCCTCACCCAGCAGAGTCCTCCCAATCTTCAGGCTCCAGCTCGACTGCTCTTCCCCCAGGACCCTTTTGCAAGCACACGCCAGCCGCCAGGGCTCTCTCCCCTCCGGATGCCTCTAGCATTTGGCGCATTCTCTCTCCCCTCCGGATGCCTCTAGCATTTAGCACATTCTCCGTCACATGCTGGCATTTTATAATTTTGACCCGACAGCTATTTCTCAAGTGCTTATTCTTTCTCTCCAAGTACTTTTGAAGACCCCGAGGGGAGGAACCACATGGATACTTTTAGTATTCTCTCCACCCCAGTGCTTACACTAAGGCAACTCTGAGCACAGGGGAAGGGGCTTACAGTTGATTTGGGATTACCAATCCCTCTTGTTACTTTCTCGGTTCAGCACAACCTTTGTACCCTTAATATCATCAAATGGCCCTGTCCCCAACCCTAGCCTCTGAAAGCGGTCCTTCCCCAAGAAAAAAGACAAGTTCTACTTGTCCAAGAGCAGAAGACGAAGGAAAGCTCATTGTGGGGTGAGGGACGGACGGGGTGGGCAAGAGGCATCAGAGTCACTGCTGGACCCGCCACCTCACATCCCTCCACGTGGTTTCTGAGGGAGGATCTTCCTTCCTTCACTTTGTTCGGTTGGGGAAATCTCATAGCAAAACGGGCCCCGGGTCACAGCTCTTTCAGTTCACACAGGGAGCTGTTTTCCCCAAAGCAACACCCGGAGGACCTGGGTTGCAGGGTTCCAGCGCAGCCTCACACTGGGCCCAGCACACCGACTTTCACCAAACGTGCCCAGGGGTGTTGGGTCACCATCTCAGACTCCCGTCCCCTTCAGGCCAGGTCCCTCTCAAGGACCCCACTCCTTTCCTCTGTCGGTCTTGACGTCATTCCTTCGTGTCACTGACCGTTCAGCTCTGCAGACGTCTTGAAGACTCACTACGCTCTTTTCTTCCAAGATGGATAGGGATATTTTCCGGGGGTGCGGGGGGCACGGGGGCAGCTTCCTTCTCTAGCCAAAGGCCAAGCCCTAGGCCTTGCTCAGACCCAACTGTCTGCTCCACCCTGTTATCTGCTGCAGTTACAGAAAACAGAAGGTGAGAAGTCCAAGAATGCTTGCTGGCCACGTGAGCAGTGCCCTCCAAAATGGAAGGCTGCTCCAGGAGAGGGACTGTTGGGATGAAGTGAGCTGGGTAACCACAGCCTAGAGTCTGGCCCTGACTCAGCTTTGCAAACTCGGCAACTTGGTATGATCACCGTTCCTGGTGACTGCTTTGATTCAAGGGAACCAACCTCACAAGAGGTGAATGCATAAACCAATATAAACGCCGAGTGGACAGGAATAGTTATGAGCATTCTCTCTTAAAGGAAAATCCATTCAGAAACCGAATAACAATCAGAAGACTGCATAATGAATATGGAACAGGAGCTAAGGGATATTTCCTCTGGGTCCTGGTGAGACCAGAACCTCATGAGAACGCAAATCTCTAGTTACTGAAATACTTATGCCCGCTAGGACCCTTGCTGCCTGGTGACTCTTTCCAGGTCCCTGGTTGCCCATCTCCCACATTCTCTTCAGGCTGTCAGTTAATTAGATTGATGCGTTCTTAATCACAGTCACATTCCAAATAAGCCCTCTTGGACTTAGGCATCCAAATCACAGGACTGGTTTGAACTGTTCTTTTCAGTATGAGACACATTTTACTGACAGTCTTCATTTGGTTCTACGGAGGGTTCAGTTTATTTGCTCACCTTATTTCCAAGATTTTGGAGGGAACGTCACTCTTCCTTGCAGTTTCCTATTATTTATTACACTCACTTTCCCAGGAAAAAAATACATACAAGTTTTAAAGTCAACCTCAAGAGCGCAGGGTGGGGAAGAGGTCCCGTAGCAGCTGTCACATGACAGGTTTTGCCGGCTGCAAGCTCAAAGGGCCCGGGGTCCCCAGCCTTTTGCTACCTCTTCTCTGAGCTAAACACCCCTCACTCTCCCGGTGATCATTTGGAGTGAGGTCTGAAAGAGGCTTCGTTGTCGCTGTCCCTCACGTCGAGGGCCCCCACGGGACACGAAGCTCCAGATGTTCACAAACATTTATGGAACATCCACTACAGTCCGGCCCCGAGACTCTAAAGGACTCGGGCACTGCCCGCCCTAAAGAAGCTGCGGGTAGTCGGTGGGGCTTCACCAACTCTGACGAAGTAGGCAGCATTTAATCCACACTTGACGGCCAGGTACTAGAACAAAGAAACGTGTTCGGGAGTTCTGGGAACCCTAGCGGAGCAACACCAGGTTTGTCTTCGGCCACGCCCCGCGGCTTCAGTAACGGGTACCTCTCCGCACCTGGGCGCCCCGGGCGCCCCGCCCCCGCCCCCGCCCCCGCCCGGAGCCTTGCCTTCCGCCCGGAGCCCCGCCTTCCGCCCGGAGCCCCGCCCGGAGCCCCGCCTTCCGCCCCGCAGCCCTATTCCCGGCTCCCATTGGCTGCGGAAGGAGGCGGCGAGCCAATACCCGCACACTTTAACGCCCTCCGCCTGGGATCACTTCCGCCGCCGGGCCAGGCCCCGCCCCGCTCGCCCGGCATCGCGGAGCGGCGGAATCAAGATGGAGGAGTATGCGCGCGAGCCTTGGTGAGCCAGCCCGCTGACCGCCGCCTGCCCCTCTGCCACTGCCCGGCCCCCGGAGCGAGGCCGCTCTCAGCCGCGGGCTCGGCGGCGCCGGGGGCCGTGGGCACCCGGGCGTGAGCAGCCGGCTAGTCAGCGGGGGCCGCGGGGCCGCGCTGGGTGACCTTGCGGCAATTCGAGGGCGCCCCGGCTCGGCTGTGTGGCCCCGGCCCCTGCCCGGCCCGCGGGTCGGGAGCAGCCCCTCTGCCCGCCGGCGACCTTGGGCTCGTCCTTGCGCTCGGGCGGCTCGGCCTGCGTGGGGAGGGGGCGGTGCCCGGGGAGGGTCCGCGTGGGCGCGGCGGCCGCGGTCCGGGCTGGGGTTTCCCCGTGGGGGAGTGGCGGCGCGGTCGGGAAAACGGGGAGAGTAGCGTGTGTGAAAAGCCGGCGACGGGGGTCCGTTCATTCGGCGTTTAGCGGGGGGTGGGGGTGGTCTGTGCCCCGCGCTCGGTCGGTCCCAGGAATGAAAGCATAGAGGAGTCAGGCACGCGCACAGTTTAGGGCTTCGGAGGTCATGAGTGAAAAATCACATCTTGTTTTTAATCACCTGTTAGTCACCTGTGTTTTTTGTAAGAGCAAGAACCAGGGTGTTTTCCAGCTGTGTGTAAGGGCCCAGGGCTTTACATTCTGATCTTCCAGCATTAGCCATATTGCCTGCTTTGTGCATTTTTTCCTCCCTGAAATAAGATACAGAGTATGTTTCAGCGCCTCCCAGCTCTTTAAATTTATCTTCTCCAAAGGTAGTGGTCCCCCTTCCTGGGTTGTGCTCAGGTGTGCAGGACTCAGCATGCTGTGCACTGCTGTTGTCACCTGCTCTTGGGTATGATATCGTGAAACAGGTTGGCATGAGGGGAAAATACTTGACTTTCTTGGGTTAAAGATGTTACGGGAATCATAAATTTTCATCTACTACAAAATTAGGTGGCCCCTTTGCTTTCTCAGTACATATGTCCTGAAGCAGTACAGTCAGTTGTCTGGTTGGTTTTATACTCAAAACTGCTTTGATCTTCTGGACTACCCTGTTTTCGTGAAGTCATCCGAGCTCCAACTATAAGCATCTTTCTCCTCCCTCTGCACCTGCCCCAACACCATAGGCAGCCTGAATTCTTTCAAACCTTCCACCTTTCATTTCTTGTTGTCAGGATCTTACTTGGCATCCTTAATGCCTTTTACAGTAGTTTCTTAATTGCTTTCCTTCTCTTCAGTCCTTTTTAATACATCATAGGCACTTAATCGTCCTAAATACTTTTTAATCATGTGTTTTGTTTTCAGAAGCCTTAGTCTATAGGATATAGTGGAAAGAATTTGGGGCCTGTGGCGTACTAGATTTTGTATTTAAATTGGTTCTACCAGTTATTACCTATTGACCTTGCGCAAGGTACTTAATCTGAGCTTCTGTTCATGTATATAATGGAGAGGAGACGGATACTCTTCTGCAAAGTTCAAAGATTAGGGAGTCTATAAGAAAATAAGCTAGCTTTCTTGAAAATCAGGTTATTTGCACTATAAGGCACCTAGAACATAGTTGATACTTAGTAAATGATAACTTTAATCTTGTGGTTAGTTATTGGTTCCCTGTTGCCCTGTATTTGTCTGACATTTACATTAGAGTCTGGCTTCAACCTTCCTTTTGTGTAGCCGTCACTTCCCTGCAGGAACCTTGATTTAGCCAGACTTAGTTCAGAGACTGTTTGCATCTTGCCGTTGTTTTGGACGTCCCCTCTTGCAATCCTGCGGCTGCTCTCTGATCTGAATCCTGCTGTTCTTTACTGATTTTTTAAATACTCATTTTCATTCTAACTGATTATAGGATCATTTAGGATCGATTGTTTAGAGTTAGTGACTCTCCTTTGTCTTTCCTTTTTACTTTTTTTTTTTTGGTCGCAGCACGCAGCTTGTGGGATCTTAGTTCCCCAACCATGGATCGAACCTGGGCCCCGGCAGTGAAAGCACCGAGTCTTAACCACTGGACCACCAGGGAATTCCCTATCTCTTTACTTCTATTAATGTTTCTACCATTTTGAAGAAATTTTCCTAATCCTTTTAGTCTCTCAGAGCACTGCTTCTCAAACTTTTAAAGTGAAATCAAGTCACCCGTGGATTGTGTTAAGCTGTAGACTCTGATTTAGTAGGTCCTGAGGGGGACCTTCCCAGAGCCTGCATTTGTAACGAGTTCCCAGGTGTTGCTGATTTTGCATTTAGGCCTGCAGGAAGCAAGCCTTGGGTAGCAAGGCCCCGAAGCCTCAGGCTGACAGCTGGAACATCTGCCGCATGAGATCGTCATTCTGTACAAGCTCCTGATTTGTGTTAGACTTGGAAAGGACAAGGTGTTTCGTATTTCTTTCTGGCAAAGTGAGAAATTACTTCTTATTCGGATTCTTCAGCAGCAACGATGCGCTGAACTCACACGGTTACTTGAGCAGTTGGATTGTGCATAGGGTCGTTACAGCATTTTACCCTTGAGACTGGAAAAGACATTTATGAATTGAATTATTCACAGACTTGTTTTTTTTTTTTCTTCTTCTTTTGGCCATGCCGCGAGGCTTGCGGGATCTTAGTTCCCCAACCAAGGATTGAACCCGGGCCACCACAAGTGAAAGTGCTGAGTCCTAACCGCTGGACTGCCAGGGAATTCCCATTCGCAGACTTTTTAAGAAGCCAGATTCCTAGAAGAGTGGTTCTGTTCTACTGATCAGATTACTCATGTCGTCGTGCTGCATGAGTTAGGGTGCTGCATTTGGAAGCCGGGTTTACACATTTAACCTCTAATTATCAGATGTTAGAGGTTACTAATGTGTTAAGTGGATCTGATACAAACTTAAGTTCCAAATGCTAACTTGGACTCAGTAAACCCAAAAAGAAGTTTTAAAATTTAAATAGTGTGTCTTCTTCTGCGCCTGTTGAAATTTTATTCTTTGGGTCTCAGCTTTAAATTTTGCTGCAGCTGGAGAGCTTTCCTTGGTCCCCCAGGCGACTGGGTCACCGTTGACTACTTGCCTTAGAATAGATGCACTAGTAGTTGAGCAAATGAATAAAGTGCTGTGAACAGTAGGGAGTTGAAGCCATTCAACTACAAGTTCATTCCCTGTAGCTTAGAAGACTTGGGCTGAATAGATGTGGATCTGTTTAGAATCCTTAATCTTTGTCTGTATTTTATGGGCCAGATGTTACTGGTTGCAGTGAGCCCTGCCCTGGAATCTGTTGTATATCCCTTATTAACAAAGAGGGTTTTATGGTTTATAAATGAGAAATACGCTCATCTTTTTTCTTTTTTTCTCCCTTTCCTTTTCTTAGCCCCTGGCGCATTGTGGACGACTGTGGTGGGGCCTTTACGATGGGAACCATAGGTGGTGGGATCTTTCAGGCAATCAAAGGTTTTCGCAATTCTCCGGTGGTAAGTGGGTGAATGGTCTCATATCATCATTACTTGAGACCCGTTTGCTAATGTCACTTGGGCCCCATCAGTGGGTTGGAAATGTGTTATACTCCTAATGTATTTTTGGTTGCTTCCTTTTGTTTCCTTATAGGGAGTAAACCACAGACTACGAGGGAGTCTGACAGCTGTTAGAACCAGGGCTCCACAGTTGGGAGGTAAGCAGAATGTTTCCATTTGTACTTCAGATGATTTTTTTCCTATTTTTTTGAAGATGAAATTCTGTTTTTTTTTTTCTTCTTTTTTAGATTATACCAGTTAGTGATTTTAGTTTGGTCTAAATAACAGCTTGTCACAAGTTAGTATCTATGCGAATTCTTGATTTATGATTTATTTGGAAAGTTAACTTGAATTGTTGCATCCATTTGAAACTCTGTCCTTCAGAAGCTCAGTGCGGTTTTGTTTCTGCTTGGTTTCATTTGATTTTCTCCCGTTATCCAGACAGTGTGTCCACAGCTCAGGTTTGTGAGGGTCAGGAGTGATAGCTTCTGGGTTAGCATGAAACTGAAGAGGGTGTGAGCAGAAGGGTTGGGGGTGTGTGAGAGGGACTGATGGAACTCATGGGGCTCCCTCCAGGTTTAGCTCTGGACATTGTGCCGAGGTCAGTGCGGAGGTGGAGAACGATTACGTCCATCACACTCTTTAAGCTTGGTAATTCGGAAGCTGGGAGAAGAGAGAAGAAGAAATCTGGGAGCTTATAGTTGCTTGCAAAGATACAGTCAGGCTGAAGAGGCCACATGTAACACATGGAATGGACTTAGCACGCTCAGTCGTTCCGTAGTGATTTTGTGCATCAGAAGAAATAATCTTCTTTGTTTTTATAGCATTTGTTTTCTTTAGAAGATAGTGGTCGATGTCTGTTGTTTATTCAGTGCCTGCCATGTGCCAGGCACTCCAGGTGTTTTACAGGATTATTTTATTTAGTCCTCACAGCAACATAGGAGGTGAGTACTATTATCTCCATTTTCCAGATGAGGAAATTGAGGCTCCGAGGGTTGAAGTGATGGTGTATCTGTTTCCTGTTTTTCTCCCTGTAATAATTGTACACCCTGGAAAGCAAACAGTGACTAATTTTCCTTTGTTTTAATGGTTACCGTGTTGTTTAAGAGTGATAAGTAGTAAAAAAAAAAAAAAAGTACACACCAAACCCTGAACCTTCGATAAATGCAGAAGTCATACAGGTTTTAACAGGTTTCTTGAGAGGCTGCTTCTATGACATGCATTTTCAGTGAATAAAAAAAAAATCAGGTAACTGTCACAGTCAAGAAGAGCCTAAGGAGATAAGACTACTAAATGTTACGAGGTGTCCTGGAACAGAACAAGGACATAAAAACTAAGGAAATCTGAATTAAGTATGGACGTCAGTTAATAATGTGTCAATATTGGGTTGCCGTGACAAATGCACGGTGCTGATGTTAGATGCTGGGGAGACTGAATGTGGGGCATGTGGGAACTGTACCATCTTCACAGCTTTGCTGTGACTCTGAAACTAGTCTAAGAATAAAGGTTTGGTTAAAAAACAATCAGGGTGAAATAGAGGAAGAGTATGTTGTGGTGTGAGTGAATTGGAATCAGGCTTTTTAAGGAAACTACTGAGGCATCTTCATGGAGTCTTGAATTTTAAAAGTACTGGGATGGGCTTCCCCGGTGGCGCAGTGGTTGAGAGTCCGCCTGCCGATGCAGGGGACACAGGTTCGTGGCCGGGTCCGGGAAGATCCCACATGCCGCGGAGCGGCTGGGCCCGTGAGCCACGGCCGCTGGGCCTGCGCGTCCGGAGCCTGTGCTCCGCAACGGGAGAGGCCACAGCGGTGAGAGGCCTGCGTACCGCAAAAAAAAAAAAAAAAAAAGTACTGGGATGGCACTTCCAGTTAATTCAGTGAGCGTTTACTGAGCTCTTCCAATCAGGCTCCTGGGAAAAAGGTAGTGTGGGAACGTTATAGTTGTGTCCTGAAAGGTCTTGTATTTTCATAGCAGAAATGAGACATGCTTTTGATGTGTCCCCATTATGCTTCCAGCCCTTCCTTGCATTTTGGAACAAGATGTTCCAGGCTTATCTTGTACTTTCCCTGCCTGAGTGTAGAGTCATCCGTCCCCAAGGAGCCCTGCTTCCTTCTAGTTGAGAATGGTACTTAGAAGCCAAAGTCTGGGCACTAAGTGTATCATTGCTGTGGGGCATTGCTGTTCCCAGGCCGTCTTAGGAATGTACTGTATGTCTGTGAACACACACCACGTACACGTACATACACAAGTTTATATCTGTGTTTCTATATATCTATATGTATTAGGAATCATGGGATCATACTGATACCTCTAAGTCCAGTCCAGCCCCACAGGTTCATTCTTCTTTCACTTTTCATATGAATACTTGGGCTAGGGCACCTTGTAACAGGCCACCCTTCCACATGGGCACACTGATCTCCATGCTTGGGAGTGTCCTTCCTGCGGACGCCTCCTCGCCCTGCTCCGGCTGTGGCTGCCCACATGGGGCCAGCCTTTTGTGTGGACTCAGTCTCCACTCTTATCAGCCACCATAGCTTACTCTGGCAGTCATTCTTGGGGTGGGCAGATATCAGATCCTTGTGAGGGAGTGGGAGAGCCTTGTTTGAGGAATTTGGTGAGATAATTCTAATATACCTGGATATATCTCTCTCCCAGGGCACAGAGCCACTGAGTTAGGACGGACTATTTCATCTGTATGTAGCCTGTGGTATTTAGTGTTGGACCGAAAACGAGGAGGCTCATGCATAGTTTATTATTTTTTTTAAAACATATTTATTCGGCTCCTCCGAGTCTCAGTTGTGGCACGTGGGACGTTCGTTATGGCATGCAGGATCTTTTTAGTTGCGGCATGCGGGATCTTTTTCTTAGCTGCGGCACGCGGGATCTTTGTTGTCACATGCTGGATCTTTAGTTGTGTCACGTGGGCTCTTCTAGTTGCTACGTGTGGGATCTTTAGTTGTGGCATGCGGGATCTTTAGTTGTGGCATGCGGGATCTTTTTAGTTGCGGCATGTGGGATCTTTTTTTTTGTTGCGGCACGCGGGATCTTTGTTGCCGTTATGTGGGATCTTGAGTTGCGGCATGTGTGCGGGATCTACTTCCCTGACCAGGGATCGAACCTGGGCCCCCTGCGTTGGGAGCATGGAGTCTTAACCACTGGACCACCAGGGAAGTCCCTCGTGCATACTTTAACTGGTTGTATCTGCTGGATTTAACTCACAGGGTGAGCTCTGGGGAAGGGTGCTGGTGATGGCCTGGTTCAGGCAGTTGGCGGAACCCAGTTTATTGTCCTTATTGACACACTCCTGCTTCTGTGAGGTTTCAGAGGGTGAAGGATAACCTGACAAGGGCTCCTCAGTGCAGTTTTTCTTTCTTTAATCTTAATAAAAGAACTCCTCATAGAGTGTAAGTCATGTGTATTGATTTTAGAAGATTTGGAAAATAAAAGCACAAAGCAGTGAAGTCGTCTTGTTACCACCTGTCACCCGGAGATGCTGACAATTAAAATCTTGGTGTTGCCTTTCTGTGTTTTGTGTGTACTTATACACGTGTATGTGTGGGTGTTTGTTTTTTATTTCACAGAATAGTCACTGTGTTTAGGAAGAGTTTAAAGTGCAAAGTAATCTGATTTAGGGTTGCTTTTAGTTTCATGCTTGAGGAATGAAGGATAGAAATGAGAGAGGAAAGGTAATTCCCATTCCCTCGAGGTTCCATAATTCAGACTGTTTGTATCACCCTTTTGCCCTTTATGTGCATTGGCTTACGCCTGTAGTACATCCCAGAATAGCCCGGTTTCTTTTGTGTTCACATCGGTGATTTTCGTAGAGCAGGTGCTCAGTGGCACTGACTGGAGAAAAGAAAAACAGAGGTAAGGTGATGAGAAGAAGGAAGGATGACCCTTCTTAAACAGATACACACTCTCCTGAAAGGGGGTTTGAATGGGTTTAGCCCAACTCTTTTAGGCCTGGCTTATTTCTTTTAGGCTTTGGGCCGTTGCTGATTTCCCTGCTGATGTAATACAAACCAAGCTTTATTAAAAAGATAAGTATTCTGACTCCTGTTCGGTGCTTATTCAAACTTGCTTGCATGTGTTTGTGAGAGTTTTAAGAATATAGTGAGTGTTGTTATTTAAGCTTGTTTCTGACTATTACATTTAAAGGCTAAAATATAAAAACTGAAATTTATTTGTTTTGTTTTTAAATAAAACAGGCAGCTTTGCCGTTTGGGGAGGCCTGTTTTCCATGATTGACTGCAGTATGGTTCAAGTCAGAGGGAAAGAAGATCCCTGGAACTCCATCACGAGTGGTGCCTTAACAGGAGCCATCCTGGCAGCAAGAAGTAAGCAGGCATAGACACACACATTGAAGCCAGCCTCTGCCTGCATTTAGGAACATCTGTAATAGAGAGACGGAGCATTGTGTGACTTGGTATAGTGTGAGTGTGTATGGTGATTTGGGGGGGAGAGTAAAAGGATCTCTTAACTTGGAATGTTGAGGACGAGAGAGCCTGGAGCTCTAACCGGTAATCACCGTGGTTAAGAGCAGTTCAGGTTCTGCTTCTGCCACTTACTAGCCGTGTAACTGGGCAGTTTCTCTCCTCAGCCTCTGGAATTAATCATTGTACCTGTCACACAGCATTGTTATGAGTGAAGAGCTTAGGTCCATCTTCTGGGTCTTTGGGACAGAGAGCAACCTAGGATTCCTTGGGGCGTAGTGGGTGAGCCCAGGAGTCAGCACCCTCTTCTGTGAAGGGCCAGGTAGTAAATGTGTGGGCTTCCGTCACATGTACTCAGCTCTGCTGTCATGAGCGCAGCCTAGACAATACGTGAATGAACGCGCATGCTGTCCCAATACAGCTGTATTTCCACCAGCAGGCCGTGGGCTGGATTTGACCTGCGGGCCATGGTTTGCTGACCCTGGTCTTGGTCAGCGAGAAAGGGGGTTTGGGAACGGGGAGTAGCATGGAGCCCTATGGACAGGTCTTTGCTCTGTGGTGTCTTACATTAACCTGGATTTCTGTTAAAGTAATCTCTCTGTTCTCAATGTGCTCAGACGGACCAGTGGCCATGGTTGGGTCAGCCGCGATGGGTGGCATTCTGCTAGCTCTCATCGAAGGAGCTGGTATCTTGTTGACAAGATTTGCCTCTGCCCAGTTTCCCAACGGTGAGTCGTCTTTCTGCCTGACACCGCAGCTCCGACGTTTGAAGCGGTTTCCCGATGTCTGCTCAAATGTGGCAGTTTGGCGTCTCTGCATCACACGTGAACACGCCATGCTTCGTGCTGGTTCTGCCTCCGCACGGGTGTGGGTGCCGTTAGTTGTGTTTCATCTCAGTAACAGAATGCTTTGGCTGATGACTTGCTGTCGATCTTTCCTTAGAGTTCTTAGGTTTTATCAGTGCTCACTTGCTCATTCTAAGAAATTGCCGATCATTTCAGCGGTGCGGGAAGAAGGGTCCCTGCAGACGTGGAACAACGATGGCCGTCAGTCGCCAGCTTATTACTGCCTGTGTGTGGGGCACCGCTCTAGCTGCCGGGGGCAGTGGGAGCATCAGGCTGACACGCTCACAGATAAATGAGGTCATCTGGTTCTGCTGCTTCCTTGAAGAAAGTGAAGTAGCAGGAGAAGGTGACCCGTGGTTGGGGCTCACTTAGGGCTGGAAGGAGGGTTCTTCTGAGACGTTGGTGATGTAACGCGTTGCTCCTGTTGCTCCTGCCTGGTGCAGGGAAGGTGAGATGCCGGGCGGTTAGTGGTCCACAGGTGGTCACGACGTGGCCAGGGAACGTCTGCTCTGCGGCTAGCGTGCGCAGATGCTTGTAACTTAGGAAACTTGAGCTGTCTAAACGGGACTGTTCCTTGGCATTGGAAGGGAGCAGAAAGACACCGAGGGTCGCCATGGGGAAGAGCTGACCCAGCGTTTGGGGAAGGAAGTACGCAGAACGGTGTGACTGGTTGGAGGTCAGCTTTGGGGCTTGGAAAGGATTCGGCGTAGAGTGAGGGGCAGGTGACCGCCCCTGATTCGATTTGATTTCCCTGAGGCACCAGGCGAGGGATTCGGTGTCTTTTGGGCGTGGCTCTGAGGCCTGCTCCCTGTGGCCAGTGGCTGACCCGGTTGGCTCCTGGGCCCTCGGTCCTTGCCTCTGCTTCCAATCATTATTTCTCACTGAATACTCTGTCGTGATGGCCACTTTCTTATTTTGCTTTTTAGTTTAGCACTTTAGTGTGAAAGACTTCACATAAGATGTGAGAAAAGTTCCGTGTTTGCAGAAATTCAGAAATTGATAGAACAATAACTCGGTCACACTGTCTTGTAGGATTTAGCCTTGTTTGCTGGGGTTTCGGCTTCTTTCCTCGGAAGGAGTTCTCTAAAAGAAGTGCTTTTTATTTTAGACAGGAGGAGTGTTTCCGAAAGGCTATGTGGGGGCAAAAATCTTTGAAAAGTTAATCATATTTTTCCAGTTAACTTACATGAAAGAGTTCTTAAAACAGAAAGATGAGATAAAACTGTATCGAAATGGTAACAGTGGTTATTTTTGGTTTATCTTTTTCACCCAGTGTCTTCTCCAGCTTTCTGTAATGAACAGATATTTTTAGAATATAAAAAAAAAAAATCACTGGAGTAAAGTGTTGGAAAGAAAGCCCTCTTTACCACTGTCCTCTTTCTCTCTTCCTTCCAGATATTTTTTAGTCTGCCTCAGTTTCCCTGAAGAAAAGAGGAGTGATTATTCCCATTAAAGTCTTTTTTTTAAAGGGCCACATTTTTTCTTAGGTCACAGGCCGTCCCATCCTTTGAAAGCAAATACTACAACACGTAGTTCTGCGCAAGCTGGGGGATGGCGGTGTCTTCCCATTTCAGGGCCCACTGCTTACCTAGTTGTGTAAATTGTACTACTGAGTTCTCTTGAAACGTGACTAAGGTACTTAAACTTCGTGAAAATAATTTTAAATAGCCACTGACAGATACATCAGGAGGTGTGAGAGATTCGTCCAGTCCTGATACGGCAGCTTGTTCAGCAGTTGCGCTAAAACTGGCGTGTTGTTTCTTGCCGTAACTACTCCATGTGACTGCGCTGGCGTAGCATTTGAGAGCTGCTCGTTCTGGAGGAGGGCCGCCAGGCCGCCGGACGTTAGCACGCGCTCTCGTGGGAATCGGGCAGCTCGATAAAGAAATTCAGGTTACAGCTCTGATGTAGCACTTTGTTTTCTGAGTTGACTGATTTGCTCTTTACAGAGACTTGTCCCTTTAAATTACATAATATTCAGGTGGTGTTTAAATTCCCTCTTAATTGCAGGTCCTCCGCTTGCTGAAGACCCCTCCCAGTTGCCTTCAGCCCAGCTACCATCCTCACCTTTCGGGGACTACCAGCAATACCAGTAGGGCCTCTCTCCCAGGACTTCTGTAACAGAGTGAGCTGCGGTTCAAGGAAGGATTTCAGAAGATCAAATTCAGTCTGTTTTTAAAACTGTAGGTGGGATGACAACTATGGCCAAATAGGCTGTGAAGAGACATTTAGCACATTTTTCTATTTAAAGGAACATGGGGGGGGGGGGGGGAGGGTCTTAAAAGATAATACATTTATTTATTCACACTTGGATTGCGTTTGTGATCAAAATAAATGTCTGAAATCTTTAGAAGGAAAAGCAGCAAGTGCTTGGAAGACGAAGGACCAGCGGCAAACGGCAATGAAGCATGACCATCATTTCCTCGGGGACCTCTCTGCCTGGTTTTGTTCTGTTAGTCAAACAATAAAAAACGCCAGGAGATTGCTCTTTCTATTAAGATAAGTTGCAGAGTTCTACTTTTCATCCTTGAATTCAAATAATGCAGAGTCCGTTGAAAGTTGCACGTGGTACAGTCTCCAGGGATTGGTCCACAGCAAACACTTCCGGGCTGGAGGGCTGCGGGAAAGTGCTTAGCCTTCTCCTTGCGAGTAAGAAACACGCCACGTCTTGGTTTCGAGGGTGTCGGATACAAAACTCTCTTCACCTCTGAGGCTCCTGTGTCTTGATTCTTCATCATCAGAAAAGCTTCCTTCCGGTTTACCCAGTTCCGTATGAGAAGGTTCCTGGAGGGCGTAATAGCCCTGGAAAAGTTTGGCGGTTACGGTGTGCCGGCAAGTACAATACATGCTGTTTTTCATGTGTTGCAAGTCCCCTGAAGCTGATCTTCGTCGAGGGTGTGTTTTGGGGTCTGGCCGGGCCTGGAAAATGGATTAGCGTTTCGGAATAGGCCATTTTACTGGCTGTGCTGGAAATGCCATGCGGCCTTACGGGAGGCAGGCTGTTACTCCCCGTTTACCTGCCTCTGTGTGAAACGGAGAGCAAATCCGTGTGGGTGTGGTGAGCACATGCATGTTCTGGCCCAATGCCACGTACATAGTAAGCATTTAATTTACTAATGCTGGTTAGATCTTTCTTTGTGTGGTAAAATATACAGGAAATCATATTTATCGTTTTAACCATCTGTAAGTGTACAGTTAGTGGAATTTACATACAGTGTAACAGTCACCATCGTGTATCCCAAAACTTCCTCATCGTCACCAACAGAAACTCCCCATCCCACCTTCCCCCAGCTCCTGGTAACCACAGGTCTGCTTGCTGCGTCTGAGTTTGCCTGTCCTGGGTACCTCGTGTAAGTGGAAGCGTACGATACTCGCCTTCTGCGTCGCTCTTGTTTCGTGGAGCGTCGTGTTTCAAGGTCCATCCGGGGTGCAGCATAAGCCAACACTTCGTGCGACGGCTGAGTAGTACTGCACGGTGTGCAGAGGTCGCATTCTATTTGTCCACGCCTCCACTGGTGGACACTTGGGCTGTTTACACCGCGTGACTCTTGTGAATAACATGGGCATACAAATACCTGTTGGAGTCGCTGCTTTCAGTTCCTTTGGGTGTAGACCTAGGAGTGGCGTTGCTGGGGCATGTGGTAGTTCTATGTTTAACTTTTGGAAGAAGCACCAAACTTTTCCACAGCGCTGCACCGTTTGACATTTCCACCAGCAGTGCACGAAGGTTCCCGTTTTTCCACATCCTTGCCGACACTTTTATTTTCCTTTAAATAAAAAGATTATAGCCAGTCTAGCATGTGTGACACTCTCACTGTGGTTCTGATTTGCGTTCTCCTGGTGACGACGTACTGCGCTTATTGGCCATTTGTGAGTATTTGGGATTTGTCTTTCAGTCTGTAGCTCTTTTGACTTCCAGGAGTAAATGTAAGGAGATGTTATAAGAACAGTTCAAAGCTGAGGGCATGTTGAATCGCAGATAAAATGCTTTACATTTCTTAAGGTCTCCTAAACTTCCTCTTAAATGGCTTATTGGTTTGGAAAGTAAGTTCCTTTCTTGGGAATTCGGAGTCTGTGGCGGGTGTGTGTATGTGATGCTGGCGTGTTTTTGCCATTTTATTGGTTAACTCAGCATATCTGAAGCAATCCTTGGTTACAGATGAATTTTCTGGAATTTTCTGGAGGGGTGGGGGGGGAGAGAAGAAGCTTGAAAAAGATGGAAAGCCAGTTCTTTTTGAAGAACTTGACATTTAATTCCACAATATGTGGGACGGCAGGTAGAAACCCCGAAAACCTTTCCAGTTGTTTCCCTGCTTCTTGGCCCTCTCCTCCTTGGTGGATGCCCCCTTCCTCCGTCCCGCACTTAGGAGAGCTGCTGCTCCCGGGGAAAGCCTGGCTGCCCACCTACCTGCTGGGGCTTGGCCTGAGCGGAGTGGCTCCGTCTCCGTGATGTGTCTAGCGTGGAGATGGGGGGGCCGGTGAGGAGAGGGAAAGGGGAAAGCAAACTTCACGCCTCTGATTTTCTACTGGAAGCCTCGTGCCATCTGCGTTTCCGGTCACAGGTGTTTCATAACCGCCCAAGAACGTCCTCGTGTGCTGTGTCCTCTGCCTGCCCCCGTTTGTCCAGCGGGCTGGTTCCTGGTGGTCTGGGGACCAGCTCGAGCGCCCCTGCAGCCTCCCGTCCCCTCTCCGTGTTCTGTTGTCACTGCACAGCGGGAGGAGGTGCTGAGCGGTTGGTTTTGTTTTGTTTTGTTTTCTCTCCCCCACCTTTTCCCCCAACATTTTTTCAATGAAAATATCAAAACCGTAAAGTTGAGGTTCACAGTGAACATACGTATACCCATCACCTAGATTCTATGATTAACTTTACAATACTTTACCATTGTGTACCTGTTCACCTATCACCCGTTTCCTAATAAAATTGAAATTTATGAAATCCATTGATAAGCTTTGTAAGATGTGATTTAAAAATTTTTTTTATTGGAGTATAGTTGTTTTACAATGTGTTAGTTTCAGGTGTGCAGTAAAATGAATCAGTTATACATAGATTTTTTTTTTAAGTTTAGCAAATGATAGAAACCAGGTAGTTTAGATTCTAATAAATGTCTTAAAATACCTATTTTGAGATGTTTAATACATATTCTAAAACTAATTTTGGTGTACAAGAACCCAGAATAAAAGGTAAAATCACGAAAATTGTTTTAATTACCAAGATAAATGCAGAAACAAGCAGACAGGAAGGAATTTTTCCCTAGGTCTTTTTCTGGAATAATGGAGTGGTTTCCTCGGTTTCAAGGTTGAAATGCTCATCAGAAAGATCCCATCTGCTTCTCCCTTTTTTCCTTAGTATCTGACACTTGGTGTGAAATTGGCCTGAAATAGTGAATTTCTGAGTCAGGGTTGGAACGCGTGGGTTACAGCTGCATCTGTTGAAAGCCCGTCTGTTTTCTTATATGAGACGTCTGCAGATTGTGACGGCGTGGTCACAGCTCCACCCGGTGGTGCATTAGTTTTAGAACACAATTCTCTTGCTGCTGGTTTTGCTTTGTACAGTACGTTATCTTTTAGAGCAAAAGTCAGCCACCTAAGGCTCAAGGGCCACATTTACCCTGCTGCCTCTTTTTGTAAGGCCTGTGACTGAAGAATGGATTTAAAGTTTTTCTAATGGTTGAAAAACAAAAGAAGAAAAATGTTTCATGGCACGTGGAAATGACACGAAATGAAGATTCCGGCGTCCATAAATACAGTTCTGTTGGTGCACAGCCACACCAGGTCTTCACGTTTTATGAGCGACTGCCCTCATACGACACAGCAGAGTTAAGCGGCCGCGTCAGAGACCTCGGGGCACACAACTCCTGAGATGTTTGCCCTTTAGAGAAGAAAAATTGCTGACCTCTGTTTTAGAGCAATTAAAAATAAAAAGATTTATTTTATCTAAACTGATTCCATTTCTAGCACTCCTTCTTTTCTCTGTGTGGACCCAAGTTCCTCTCTGGTATCATAGTCCTGTCTCAGGAGCGTCCTCTAACATTTCTTATGGGGTAGGATTATATGGGTGGATCCAGATGGATGCCTAGGGATGTAGTGGGTGGCATGATAGGAGAGGAGCTTTTATAAAAAGCTCTTTATGCCCTGAGCTTTTATAGTGGGCAGTAGCATTCCTGCTTTTGCCTCTGAGGGAGACATTACCTTTATCATACTAGATAGCGTGACTTCCCTTTGCTCCAAAGCAAGACCCCGTCTCTGTCTTGGAAAGGTGTAAGCCAGTTTACCAGCCTTACCACTGTGGACGTTTGGGGCTGGATAATCAGTTGTGGGGACCTGTCCTGTGCAATGTAGGATGTAGGATCTCTGGCCTCTGCCCACTGGATGCCAGCAGCACCTCCTCTCCCAGTTGTAGCCACCAAATGTGTCTCTAGATGTTGTCGAATATCTCCTAGTGGGCAAAACCGGCCCTGGTTGAGAACCATTATGATAAGCAGATTCACCCTTTGCTCCAGAGGAAGTCACCATCTGTCTTTCAGAGTGGCTCTCTATGCAAGCATCCTCGACCAGATGGTCCAGAACAAAGGACACTCAGCGGCTCATTTTTGCAAGATGTGCAGAAGTGCACGTGATCCGTGGAGAATTGGCTCCCAACGTTGCTTTTAACTTAATTACATTGCGGTTAAAGGAATGTTGTTCTGTGTGCCATCGATTCTTTTATTTGTTGGGAGTTTTTCATGGCCTATCTATGGTTTTGTGTGTTTTCTCTGATTGTTAGGTGCACAGTTTGGTGTGTGTTGATTAGGTCAAGATTGTGACATTTTTGTACACATCTTTTATGTCTGTATGACTTTTGTCTGTGTGATCTGTTAATGACTGGGAGAGGTACGTAAGCCTCTCTGTTGGCGGACTTGCCCATTTCCCTTGTAATTCTGTTACCTTCTACTTCCTGTAGTTCGAGGCCATACTGTTAGGTGCATCCCCAATGTGTGAGCTAGAACACTGATAAGTAGTTTACGTCTGGGTATTTATGAGCTCTGCTTCCTCCAGCCTGGGGTGAGTACTGTCCTGTCCAGCTCATTTCCTTTTCTTCCTTGATTTTTAAAAATCATACTACATATTTTCCCATTTGTTGGCTTGTGAGTTATATTCATTTTATAGTCCATAAGTGATTTTCTTTAAAATCTTAAAACACATACCTAAGAAAAAAATCTCACATTTATCCCTCTCCCTCTCCTGATAATCCAGGGAGTTTAGAATGCTTCAACTTCAATCACCCCCTCTTCTTATATACATTTAGTCTAATATTTTCATTTTATTCTGATTCCCTCATGCAAACATGATTAATATATATTTATTATTGTTGCTTTATACAGTGTTTAAATTCTCTCACTTTTTTTGCTCACCATTCCTTTTTTCATCTCATTTTCCTTCTTGAAGTAATTCCTTTAGAAGTTCTTTAGTAGGAGTCTGTTGATGGTGAACACTGAATTTTTGTCATCAGAAAATTTACTTGCCTTCCTTCTTGGACGATAGTCGGGTACAGTTCTAAGTTGACAGGGTTTTTCTCAGTGTTTTGAAGATAATGCCTTCTGGCCTCTCGTTGCTAATGAGAGGTCTGCCCTTGGTCCAATTTCCATTTGTCATTTTTTTATAAGTAACCTGTCTTTTTTTCTTTGGGTCTTCTTAAGACCTGTATGTCTTGGTCTTCCTCAGTTTAACTAAAACATGTCTAGGAGTAGGTTTATTTTTATATTTTTGCTTGCAATTTGTTGTAACTTTTAAATCCTTAGAATCACACTTTAATCAATTCTAGAAGATTTTCAGCCATTATTTCAAAATGTCCAAGATACGTTGCATTCTAAGCATTCAAAAGTGAGAGAAGGAGAAAAGGAAGGAAGGAAGGAGAATGGATGGGATGAGACTGCTCTTATCCCCAGGGAGAAGTTAACGCTGAAAGGAGAAACAGCATAGTTCCACAAACGTTTGACTCTACAGCCAAGGATAAAAGGCCCTCAGGACTTCCTTGGTGGTGCAGTGATTAAGAATGTGCCTGCCAATGCAGGGGACACGGGTTCGAGCCCTGGTCCGGGAAGATCCCACATGCCGTGGAGCAACTAAGCCCCGTGTGCCACAACTACTGAAGCCCGCGCCTAGAGCCCGTGCTCCGCAACAAGAGAAGCCACCGCAATGAGAAGCCCGCGCATGGCAACAAAGAGTAGCCCCTGCTCGCCGCAACTAGAGAAAGCCCGCACGCAGCAGTGAAGACCCCACACAGCCAAAAATAAATAAATAAATAAATTTATGAAAAAAAAAAAAGGATAAAAGGCCCTCCTCCTCCAGCAACACTTACCTGGAAACATCAGGCCCGGTGTCTCTCCTTGCTTCCCGTAGCATCTTGTTCTTCCCAGGTCACAGCACAGCACATGGAGTTGTCGTGACCTTTGTCCTTGTCTCTAGGTTAAGTTGTGAGCTGGCCCGTGAGCACCACCAGGACAGGGGCGGTGCCAGGCTTGCTTCGGGTGTATCCGCAGCACCCAGCCCAGTGGCTGGTGTATGCAGATGCTCAACAGAACCGCATTGCGTAAGGGAACGAATAATTTGAGGGTAGCTATATTGAATGACTAGTAAGTACCAAGTACTGTGCTCAATGCCACGGAAAAGTGGTTTTCCAAAGTTGTTGGATTTCACTAGCCAGTAAGTTAAAAAAAAAAAAAAAAAAAACTAACATTGACCTTATATGGAATTAAAAAATATATACTATAAGCATTTCATGAAATAAAATGTATTTTAACAGTGTAAAACTAGGAAGAACATACTAGGATACTATTTCCTTTTATGAAAAACTCCCTACATTGTCTCTTAAAATTTCATTTCCTAGCTGATCCATAAAAATCTCACCGTCCAGTGGCTCCTAGTCACAGAAGGGCTACTGCAACCGCTGGTACAGGAGAGAAACACAGCAGGAATTGTGTGTACCTGGCTCAAAGAGCTGTCCCATTCAGGAGTGGGGGACAAGCGGCACAGCAGACGCCCAGCCTTAAAGGTGCAGTGCCTCTCCCCATCCCTTGGCGGAAGGACAAAGGACTCGCGCGCCCGGAGTCCCGGGAGGACCCCCATCGGCGTGGTATCCCGTGCTGTTTCCGATTGAGCTCTCACAGCTAGCTCGAGAGATGCTATAATTCCTTCTGTTTTACAGGTACACAGGGAGACTCGGAAAGAGTCCCCTTTCTTGGGGGAGGTTTGACACGGCCCAGGATGACACGGCCCTAATAATTGGGCGAGCGTCGAGCTTGCGACCTCCAACCCGGACCCTTGCAATCGTGCTCAGTGCGGCCTGCCTGGAGGAGTAGGACACGGGAAACCTCAGTAGAGAAGGGACTGGGGAACATCCCAGTGGGATGAATTCGGGCCAAGGTGGATCAAATTGTACCCCCCCACCCCCACCCGCACGCCTGTCGGAAGTCCTGAGACGCCGGTGCAGAGCTGGGAGTGGGGGAAAGTCAAGAAGAGAGGCGTGGCCCGGCCGCGTTCCGGGGCGGGGTCTGCACGGTGGGGCGGGGCCGGCGGCAGGGTCCGGGTGCGGCTGTACCGGGGCCTTGGCAATCGGCGGGGCGTGGTCAGCGCTGCGGGGCGTGGTCTGAGCTTTGTGGCTTGGTCATGCCGGTTCCGGGCGTGGTCTGAGGAGCGGGGCCTGCACCAGTGCACGGGGGCCATGGCGAACGGCGGGGCGTAGTCTGAGCTTTGGGGCGTGGCCATGCTGAGTGCCGGGGCGAGCCCAGCGCTGCCTGTTGGGGCCCACTCGGGTGAGCTGCAGAAGCTCCGGGGACCACGACAAGCGGCGGGGCGGGGCCTGCGCGGCGGGGCGGGGCCTGCGGCGGCCCGGTCCAGCGGCGGCGCGGGGCCATGGCGGGCAGCGGGCGTGGGGCCGGCGGGCGGGTGCTGCACTCAGCGCAGGCCGAGGACGTGGCGTCCGCCTCCAACTTCCGCGCCTTCGAGCTGCTGCACCTGCACTTGGACCTGCGGGCCGAGTTCGGGCCTCCGGGGCCGGGCCCGGGCTGCCGCGGGCTGAGCGGCTCGGCGGTGCTGGACTTGCGCTGCCTGGAGCCCGGCGGCGCCGCGGAGCTGCGGCTGGACTCGCACCCGTGCGTGGAGGTGACGGCGGCGGCTCTGCGGCGGGAGCGGCCGGACGCGGGGCAGCCGGAGCCGGAGCCGGAGCCGGTGCCGGTGTGCACGCGGCCCTTCTCGCACTACGGCCAGGCCCTGTGCGTGCGCTTCCCGCAGCCCTGCATCGCCGGCGAGCGCCTGCGGGTGCAGCTCACCTACCGCGTCGGCGAAGGACCCGGGGTGAGTGCCCCAGCCCCGCGCCGGCCCCTCCTCCCGCCCCTCCTCCCGCCCCTCCTCGTGCAGATGCGCCCCCCTCATCCCCTCCCACCTCCCCTCCCATCCCTCCGCCCCATCCTCATCCAGATGCTCCCCCCACCCTTGCCTCCCACGGCACCGCTGTCTCTAGTCCACGTCTGCCCGAGGAGGTCACCTCCTCCAGGCTGGGCAGCAGACGGTTCACGAACAGAACTTAGGGTTGTCGCTGCGCTCGGCCTAGGCTGGGCCCTGGTGATGAGCTGCTCCGCTGTCCTCTAGGGCGGCCTGACAGTGCTGGCTGGTTACCCGCTGCTGACTCAGTCCTTTGTTCCAGGTGCCCTCCTAATGCCTCGGGCTGGAACAGCTCGAAACTGGGCAGTTAGTAGTGTTTCCTCCTGCGAAGTCCTGGATTTGATGAACAAAAAAGTCTGAGTAAAAGTGAGCACCAGAATTAGGGTGTAGCAGCCTTTGTAATAACTTGGCTTTCTCACTGTTGGTTGACTCAAATCTTAACTGGGGGGCGGGGGGCGGCAAATGTTGGCGATCAGAAAGGGGAAGGTCATGTGTCCACATCCGTGAATGTCCGGGCGTGGCTGCCAGTCCTTTCTTGGATGGGGTGTGCTACAGGTCTCAGCTGGCTGCCTGCCTACCATGGAAGCTTGCTTATTTTGGTTGCACTTCCCCTTTTGCTGTTGCAGCTCGCTCCAAGGGCAGTTGTTTCCATCTTTCACCATTCGGGAAGTAAATGAACCTTAAGATAGAACTTGTTTAAAAAATTAAAGTCCAAAGCAATGTAGACTGACCTCTAAGGCAGAGGAGAAACCCAGGGACCTCTAGGGATAACATGCCATCGGGAAATGTGTTTGGTTGCTCTAGTATATTTTGGTTCCTGGTTTGGGGCAGAAATTAAATAGGATGAGTGGAAAAATCAGGCCCTCCTGGGTGTGCCTAACAAAAGTGGCACCCCAAATTAAATATCGGAACTAAATAGCTTTTATTTAAGACGTGGTGGCAGAGATACACGCTTGACGAAGAACTGTCCTTTGCCCTGTGAAGGCTCCACTGGTGGCACTGTGCCTGTTCCTTCCTCTCATTGCCACCGTCCCAGGGAGGGCTCTCACCTTGGACACCGTGGGTTGCAGCATCTCTCTGACTTGGACTCTATAGTGTGTGTCCTGCCAGCCTCCTTCATTTTCTTCTCTTCATGTCAATAAAACAAAGCCGAGAACCAAAGAAAACTCAAGCAAAGATGACGAGAAGGAATTGTGGTTGAGGGGATGATAGTCAGTGTTTATTGAGCTAAGCCTCACAATAGCTACGTGAGTTGTCTTTATGTAAAGTCCTAATACGGTGCCTGGTACCTCTCACTGCCAACTCATTACAGTTGCTTTCATTAATAGGTTTTATTTTTTAAAAAGCTGTGTAGAGGACTTCCCTGGTGGTCCAGTGGCCAATGCAGGCGGCCCGGGTTCGATCCCTGGTCAGGGAACTGGATCCCACCTGCATGCCGCAAGTAAAGATCCCGCATGCCACAATGAAGATCCTGCGTGCCGCAACTAAGACCTGGCGCAGCCTAAATAGATAGATAGATAGGTGTCTAGATTACCAGGAAAACTGAGCAGATCGTACAGAGTCTCCATGAGCCGCTTCCACACACACACTGTTTACCCTTTACTGGTGTTTTACAAGTGGGATACATTTGTTCCAGTTAATGGGGCAGTATTGATAACTTTATTATAAACTGGGATCCACAGTTTTTCCAGATTTCCTTAGTTTTTTTAAAAATAATAACTGATATTTACTGAGCAACTTTCATGTAAAGGTATTATTAGTGTTTTTAAAATTTTTATTTTATATTGGAGTATAGTTGATTTACAATGTTGTGTAAGTTTCAGGTGTACAGCAACCTTAGTTTTTTTTTTTTTTTAATTTATTTCATTTTATTTTTTTGGCCGCACGGCATGCCATGTGGGATCATAGGTCCCCAACCAGGGATGGAACCCTTGCCCCCTGCAGCGGACGCACGGAGTTATAACAACTGGACCGCCAGGGAAGTCCACAACCTTAGTTTTTAATGTGTCTTTTTCTGCTCCAGGGTCCCATCCAGAAATCCACTGTGTGTTCCGCTGTCACGTCTCCTTTGGCTCCTCTTGGCTGTGACAGTTTCTCAGATGTTCCTGTTGTGGTGACCGTGATAGTTTGGAGGAGTGTGATACCCTCTATTGGAATTTGTCTGTTGTTTTTCTCACGATTAGACTGGGGTTATGGGGGTTTGTTTGTTTTTCATAGACTATTTTTTAGAACAGTTCCGGTTTCGCAGCAAAACTGAGCAGAAGTTCACAGAGATAAGGTGTCATTTTTGTAACGTCGTATTGAGGGCAACAGTATTGACAGGATTTATGGCTGCTGTGCAAATATACCTCCGGTACATTTATTTGCTGTGCAAATGTACCTCCGGTCTCCGGGCTGAGGCAGAGCTTGTTGGGTTTCTGCACCAGGACGTTCCTCTCTCTCCCCTGCTTCCGTCTGTACTGGACTCTGGAACGAGACTCATCACACACACACACACACACACACACACACACACGCACGCACGCACACATTCTCAAGCAAAGAAAACCCCAGCAACCCATTGTGTCTCCCTTGTGCCTCTTAAAAATTGGTCTCAGGACTTCCCTGGTGGTCCGGTAGTTACGAATGTGCCTTCCAGTGCAGGGGACGTGGGTTCCATCCCTGGTCGGGGAACTGAGATCCCACATGCCGCGGGGCAACTAAGCCCATGCACCACAACTAGAGGGAAGCCCGCGTGCCGCAACTAAGACCCCACGCAGCCAAATTAATTAACAATTAATTTAAAAAAGAACAAGAGACACCTCAGGGAATGTTCTCGTCCTTGAGTGTCGTTCCCAGGGGGGAGGAAATTGGTCTCAAAGCCCTTCATCACAGCTGCCGGGTGGGTGCCCACCTCTGCCGGAAGCTGCACTCCCCCGCACCGTCCTCACGCTGCTGCCCACCTCCTGGAGGGACTCTCCTCCCTTCCTTCCTGCCGTCTAAATCCTGCCCACTTTTGAAGGTCCAGCCAGGGAGTTTTGCTTCCCCTATGAAACCCTCCTGGAGTCACCTGACCCTGTTCTAACCTCTCCGTGGTGTGCGGTGCTGACACACACCCTCCTCACCCCCTGCGGTGGCATCTGTGTTACAGGTGAACTTCTCTTCGCTGTGGGCAGGATTTGGGTTTGTAAAAATCGTTCAAATGTGCTCTTGATTAAGGGCTGACAGAAGACAAGAATCATAGCCAATGCCTATAATGTAAAACACGTTTATTCTGAAAGGGTAGATTGGAGGGATGGAGAACACGCACTAATCAGACTCCTTGCTATTATCTTCTGCTTTTCTGTGTCTTTTATCACAAGTTCAAGAACAGCTTCTTCAGTATTTGTTTTTTGGTGAGAAGTTACTACAGCGGGGGGGACAGAGTAGGGAGGCAGGACCAGGGGGTCGGAGGCCACCCCAGGAATGCTTGAGACGGCCCATGGGACACACTGAGGAGTGGCCCTTTGGTGTTGTCCACCCTGGGAAGTGGACGTCAGACCTCGGCCTGGACTCCAGGGGGATTAAATACACAGGGGGAGAGAGCGTCACAGTCTGAGCTGGACTGGCGGGCGGAGGATCCCGAGGGTCACCTCAAGCCCCCCCTCCTGCCAGCTCCGCCCGGCCGCGCTGTGCTCATGCAGGATGTCAGTTCCCAAAGGGTCTTGCCTCCTCTTAGGTTTGCTGGTTGTCTCCGGAGCAGACAGCAGGAAAGAGGAAGCCGTTCGTCTACACGCAGGGCCAGGCTGTCCTGAACCGGTCCTTCTTCCCCTGCTTCGACACTCCCGCGGTGAAGTGCACGTACTCCGCTCTTATTGAGGTGAAGCAGGCTGAGAGCAAATGTACCTGCCCTTGGGACTGAAAAGTTCATTTCTATCAGGTCATGTTTCAGGTGGTAGATTACTACCTCCATTGGGGGGTACCTCTGAAAAACTCCTCCACCTGCAGAAATTTGATCTGTGCTAAATCCCATCAGTTTGGCACAAGTTCAGTTTGTTGAAGCTTCTGTGCTTCCCAAGGTGGACCCCAGGCCTCTGTCATCACCACGCAGGGTGCTGGCCATGCCGCCCTTCTAGCTGATCAAGGGCAGACTCTGTCCAGGCGAAATCTCCTGAGCCTTCTCTCTTGTCAGGTCCCAGATGGCTTCACAGCTGTGATGAGTGCCAACACCTCGGAGAAGAGAGGGCCAAATAAGTTCTTCTTCCGGATGTGTCAGCCCATCCCGTCCTATCTGATAGCTTTGGCCATCGGAGATCTGGTTTCGGCTGAAGTTGGACCCAGGTAGGAGACCGAGACCCCGCAGGCAAGAGTGAACCGGCCTCTGAGCACGGAGGCCTCTGAACAGCGAGCGGACCTCCTGGGGTGGCCCTTGGGGTCACGTCGGAGCCTCCCGAGCCCAGGACCTTTCTGCGGGACAGGGTGCGGCCTGAATGGCCAGAGGATGTGCCCTTTCCTCCCCCTCCCTCCTGCCTTCCTCCCGTGTCTGCGCTGAGACCGTCGGTCCGGCAGTGGCTGCGGTCCTGGGCCACCTTCAGAGGGAGGTGGGAGCTTTAGAGGGAGTTTTAGGTGGGAGTTTTAGAAGATGATCTTTATTAGCATCTTTAAGGTCTAAATTACCTTCTTGCTACTATAGTTGCTTTTTTATCTTTGTAGCAAATCTCCCCATTCTCTCTGGCGCTTGAGTCCTGGAAATGTACGGCCTTGATCTCTCTGTCTCCCTCTGGAGCGGCCCGGGGAAGCCGCCTGTCTGTCTGCTCCAGACGCAGAGGCCTGGACCTGTGTTGGCAGAGGGGCCTCCGTGAAGTGAGATGGGTTTAGTGGAGATAAATAAGGATTTTGTGCGGTTTCCTGAAAAAGAAATTTGACCAGGAGCACAGGTTTTTCCTGGCTGTCATCTTACCCACCAGCGTAGCATAGTCCTGAAGTGAGAGGGTCGGTTTGGATGTGAAGCCGTGGCTCTTCCTGGCCCTGTTGCTGTCCTTCTCTCTGCCGGGCCCTCAGCCCCTGGAGGTGCTGGATTGGCTACACGCCTCGGGCTTCGCAACTGGGGTCAGCAGTGGCGCCAGGGCCGTGAGATCAGAGGGAGAGATGGGCGGGGCCCCGCTGGCATCTGCTTCCCGCCACGCCGTGAGATCAGAGGAGAGATGGGCGGGGCCCCGCTGGCGTCTGCTTCCCGCCACGCGCTCAGGAGAGCGCCAGCCCTGAGAGACGTGGGGTCCCTTCCTGGTGGACGGGGCAGTAGGTGACCTGCGAGCGTGGAAAACAGACAAGGGGAGGAACATCTTTTAGGATGTTTACTCTTGCTGAGGTTCTGTTAGTAGGAGTAGGAGCTACGAAGGGGAAATGAGAGAACAGTCTATTCTAAATACACTGGATCACGGAGGTTTTTTCAACCCTCTGTACTGAAGTGACGACACAGTACGTTAATCCAGGTGACAGAACCCGTTTTACTGGTGCTGATGACTTACTCCAGTCCCCCGTCAGGTGGACAGTCCTTGCCTCCTGGGTCATGTCGGAGGGTCTGTCTTGAGGGAGTCTGCCGCGCAGGAGGGTCTTCCATCTAGTCCCCGTTACCTCAGGGGGAAGACCCTGGGCAGGAGAGACTGGTGGACATCCCCAGGGGCCCCTTTATGTACGGTCCCTTCTAACCCTTACAGGCAACACTGAGGGACGTATTGCTGTCTCCAGTTTGCAGTTGAGAAACTGTGGCTTTGGTAAAGAGCCTTGTGCAGTCACGTGGTTGGTAGAACTGGATTTTAGAGGCAAGGGTTTCTGTTGCAGATCCCGTGCTTTTTGCCCCTAGAATCCTGGTGAAGAGATTCCAGCTTGACTGAGAGCATCCTGGTTTCTTTGACAGAAATCTGTGTGCTGGCGGAAATGTCGTGGGCGTCCGCGGCCTAGCCCGTTGTCGCTAAGGACAGGGCTGAAGGTCTTCGTTAGCTGTGGTGCCCTGGCTGGTGATGGAGCAGCTCAGAGTAGTGCCTGGGGACTTGGACTCTGTGCTGGGGTCTTATTCTCAGCCCGGTGCCCTTTTTCTCCATGTGGGTTTCTCCTGGGTTGAGGGTGGCCTGAGGGCTTCTCTACCTCCTCTGCCTTCTCCCCACACCCCCTGCCCGACCCCCATTCCCACTCACGGCCGCACCCTGCATCCCAGGCCTGGACTCGGGTATCGCTGTGAACCAGGCGGGATCAGAAACTTCCAGCTGCATGTAGGCCTTCATTCTCTGCCCCTCCTGCTGACCTTCGCCCTCTGGGGGCCTCACTCCTACCACGTCCCGCTGTGCCTGCGCCTCGCCCTTCAGGGCGGTGCTTGCTCCCGGGCGGCAGCCTCTCCCAAGACTTCTCTCCTGCCTGGGTGGTGACTGGTCATCTCTCGCCCACACCCCAGGCCCGGCGTGTCCTGCTGCCGCCCATCTGCCCCGGGCTCCTGCCATCCCCTTTCTCCACTCAGCACCTTTCTCCACTCAGCACCTTTCTCCACTCAGCACCTTTCTCCACTCAGCGTCTCTCTCTTTTGAGAGACAGAGAAAGTAATGAAGCTGTGCGTGGTACCCGTTCACATTTCTGGTTTCTTGGTGAGATGCTGGAACGAGAGAAAAGGTGATGCAGGCGTTTGAGAGGTTTCCGTGCGCTCAGCCGTCTTTCACTCACCTTTGCATCTCGCGCCCCTTAAACCGTCTCTCCAGTTTTCCTTTCAGACGCCGGCCCCTCCCTCCAAGCACAGGGTCTTGGCTCTGCTTTGTGGAGATGTTTGGTCTGTCGGGTACGATTGTGTCCTGCACGTCCAAGGTCCCTCCGTCTGCTCTCATCCCCCGATTCGTCCGTCTGGACCCCGACGACAGGTCCTTTCTTTGTTAAAGCCAGTCTTCACCTGACCCGTTGACTCACCCCCACCCCCATCCTCTGGGCTTTGATTCATCGTCTAGTCCCGTCTTCAGACCTGCGGCCTCCACCCCCAACTGGCCAACTGGCTCTTTCCTCTCCACCCCTGGAGTCCAGTCCCCTAAATTCGCTGAAGCTCCTGAGGTAAGAGGCCGTTGCTCAGCGTGGAAGGTGCAGGAACTCGAGGACGTGCCCTTGGCCTCCACTTCCCGATCCCGGGCCCTCCTGGCCGGTCCTCGCTGGGCTCCTCGTGGGTCTGGCTGCCCTGGGCGCAGGTGCCCCAGGTTCGGTCCTCGCCCCCGGCTGTGCCTGGGAAAGCTCACGCCCCCTAGTATTGAGCATGTTTCCTGTGTCCACAGCTCCCTAGACACAGTCTGATGGTGTCGCCCCCTGCGCTCTGCAGGGGCAGCTGTGTCACGTGGCATCTGAAGCCCTTTGTGCCCCGAGCTTGGGGCCTCTCCCACCCCCAACCTACCCCCATCAGACCTTGGACTCTGGTCACCCCAGACCCCGGTGGTTCCTCGCCGCTACGAGGCTCCTGCTTTTGCTGCTGGGACCCCCGACGCGGGTCGCCCCGCTCCCCCTCCTGCTAGAACAGTCCCCGACGTTCTGCCGAAAGGAAGCTCTCTTTGTCCTGGCCTTGCACCCACCCACTTGGCCGTCTGTCCCTCGACTGAGGATGTCCGTGTAGGGAACGCTCTGTGGAGCGTTGAGGGGCCTCGACACAGCCTTCGGCTGCAGGGCCCCTGAACTTGGGGTCAGCTCATCCTTGAACCCCGAGAATGGTCTCGGTCCCTCCCACCCCCTTTCAGCCTTGGCTTCCTTCGCACTGGATCTTCTTGATTTTTCCCCCCTTACCTCTGTTTCCTCATCTCTTTACTGTGAAAATTTCATAATTGGAAATTCCTGCGGGAAATGGAAGGAATGGTGCACTGAACACCTGTCTGCCCATCCATGTTGCCGCACTAGGTTTGCTTTCGTGTGGATCTGTGGGGTTTTTGCTAGACCATTTAAAAGCAAGTAGATCCGCCTGCCTGTCCGAAGAGTGAAGACAGTTACCACTTTTCTGTTAATGTGAATTGGTTTATCTCTAACGTTTCTTTCAATTCTAAAGATTCGATTGTGAGAATCCTTTCTAATCTCTCCGGAGGTACACCAGCATTTCCTACCTGAGCCACCGTATGAAGGGTCTTCACACCCATCTCGTCTCCTTACCGCGCACCTTGCGGATGGGGACTGAGGCTCGGCGGGGGGAGAGCCTGTCGCCTGCAGGAGCCCCCCCCCCAGCCCCCCCCAGTTGGTGCACGTGCTTTCAGGACGGGTCCCGCTGTGGCCTCTGAGCACAGTGCTGCCTTCTCTGCGCCCTTGTCTCCAGGAGCTGGGTGTGGGCCGAGCCCTGCCTCATCGCAGCTGCCAAGGAGGAGTATGACGGGGTCATAGAAGAGTTCTTGGCAACGGGAGAGAAGCTTTTCGGACCCTACGTTTGGGGAAGGTGTGGTATCACGTGGACTCTCATGTCTCTGTTGTTACAGTGAGCCGGCCCTCCCCCCTCCCCCGCTCTGATCCGGGGGACGTAGGGGAGGGGGGAGGAGATAAGCCAGGCCTCATCCACTGTGGCCAAGGAGGGGCCTGGGAGGGCAGGCATTGCGGAGACAGAGGCGTGCCCGTGCCAGCAGTTGCCGGGGTGGAGGTGGGGATGCGCTGTCGGGGACGTGGCTGACTTGTCTTTCCTGTTGCTGGAAGCAGCTCCGTACCTGTTTTCTCTTTGTCATCTTCAGACTTGAGGTCCCCTAGATAAGAGGCTCCATTAGGTCTGTGTGACCCACGTGGGCCTCTGGGGAGCTGGGTGTGATGGAGTCAAGCGCGTGCCCACTGTGAGGGGCCTGGGAGGGAGGCCCGCGGGGGCAGGGCTGAGGACCGGCTCGCTGTGCCGTGCCGCCACCCCCGTCAGTAGCCGGGATGCAGCTGGGCCCCTCACGGCAGCCTGCCTCTGGCAGGTACGACGTGCTCTTCATGCCCCCATCCTTCCCATTTGGAGGGATGGAGAACCCCTGCCTGACCTTCGTCACCCCCTGCCTGCTGGCGGGGGACCGCTCCTTGGCCGACGTCATCATCCACGAGATCGCCCACAGCTGGTTTGGGAACCTGGTCACCAACGCCAACTGGGGGGAGTTCTGGCTGAACGAAGGCTTCACCATGTACGCCCAGAGGAGGATTTCCACCGTCCTGTTTGGTGAGCCGCCCCCGAGGACCTGCCTCCGGTCCTGGGCCCCCAAGGCTCCTTCTGGGGAGTGAAGGGAGGAGGGGGTAGTGCAGTGAGCCCGTGACAGCCAGGAAGGGCAACTCGAGACAAAGTTACACGTAAGGAACTGCGCCCACCTCACTGCACGTCACGCATCAGCAGGGGCTGGGGGCAGAGGGGGTCTCGGCAATGACACACGGCGGGACGAACTAGCGGTGGACGTGCCTCCCGCTGGGGCTGAAGCTTCCCTGTGCTTCGCCTGGGGGAGAGTGGCCCGGGCTGGTCGCCCAGGTACCAGTTCGCTTAATGAGCGAGTCGTCAGATCACTGTCGTCATCACCTTGTACTGAACACCTGTTTTGTACCAGATCTGTCACGTACCACCTTCCCAGCGGCTGCATGGAGATACTGTTTACTCCCATTTTACGTGTGAGTTCACTGCGACTCAGAGAGGATAGAAAATGTCCCTCAGCCACTTAGCAGGTGAGGGCAGACCCTCAAATTGAGCCCAGCTGTGCTTTTCAAATACATTCTCGGGAATTCCCTGGCGGTCCAGTGGTTAGGACTCCGTGCTTTCACTGCCGAGGCCATGGGTTCGATCCCTGGTCAGGGAACTAAGATCCCGTAAGCCACGTAGCACAGCCAAAAAATAAAATGCAATACATTATCAACACAATCTCCATGTTGAAAAGCCATGGAGTATCAGGTGCTTTTGTTATGTTTATTATTTCTCTGATCAAAATCTATTTTGGCACCAGTGGAAAAGCACACACAAAAATACTTATCTGTAATCTCACTGTTCAGAGGTAATCGATGGTTATCCTTTCAAACATTTTTCTACGTGTGTGTGTGTGTGTGTGTGTGTGATCAGACTGTACATGGTTTTAGAACTGCCTTTTTTTTTTTAATAAAGTTGAACATTTTCCCAAGTCATTAAATTTTCTTCTACAGCTCCAGAGTATGGAGGCTTCATAATTTATTCAGTCAACCTCCAGTTGTTAGGCTGTTTTCAATTTTCAAACGAAATAATATTCTGACATCTTTACATAGGTTCACGTGCGTCTCAGATGATTTCGGTAAAGACAAATTTCTAGAAACATCATTTCAGGACCTGAACATTTTCAAGGCTTTTTGTTTTGTTTGGCATACATTGTCTCCTGCTTCCCAAGTTTACACTTCCATCCAGAGTACGTAAAGCAGTAGTGTACCGGCCGCTCGGACTCTGGCACGCAGCTGTTCGTGTGCACCGTGCGTGCGCCTGAGGGCGCTGAGGCTGGCGGGGGCGGGGGGGGGGGTGTCACTGGCCCAGATCAGAGGATCTCGCGAGCGGCGGCGGTGGCCGGTACACACCCGGGCCCTCCCCAACCCTGTCCCCTCAGTAGTTGTTCTTTCTTTCCCACGGCATGTGGGATCTTCGTTCCCCGACCCGGGATTGAACCCGGGCCTTCCGCAGTGAAAGCGCGCAGTCCTAACCACTGCACCGCCAGGGGATTCCCTCCCTCAGTCGTCTTTAGAGCCAGAAGGAGACTCAGATGCTAGAAGAATCTTGGGTGACAGTTTCTCTTGTCTGACAACAGTCAGATGAAGAGATTCTATTTTCGTGGGAGATCAAATTACCGTCTCCACAGATAACAACATGCTTAAGGGAAAGGTCACTCACTGTCAGAGGGGTGGTGTGGGCGGGGCAGGCTGAGGAGTCAGCCGTCCACAGCCCCCGCCGTGCCTGGGGAGTGCCACCCCTGGGCTTGGGGCCTCCGTCCTCTTTTCGGGGCCTCGTGGGCACCGCGGGGGGTGCCAGCCGCTTTCCTGTCGCGCAGGACCCGCCTACACCTGCTTGGAAGCCGCCACCGGGCGGGCTCTGCTTCGGCAGCACATGGACGTCACGGGCGAGGAGCACCCGCTGAACAAGCTGCGCGTGAAGATCGAGCCAGGTGGGGGCTGCTCTGGCCGCCGCCCAGCCCCCGTCGGGCTGGGCACACCTGGATCCCCCCTCGGGAGGGAGGAGCCCCCAGGCTGCTCCTGAGCGACTCCGAGATGCTCTGTGCGTCTGGGTCCCTGTCACTTACTCGTCCCTTTGCCGCCCCTGGTCCATGGTCAGCTCAGCCCCGCGGCGTTTCTAGAGCGAGGTCGCCCTCACCTCACCGAGGGCGTGACCCAGCACCAGAAAGCTCGTGACTGCTCTGAGGTCATGGGTTTTTGTTTCCTAAGATTTTTCTTCAGTTCCACGTGTGACTAACTTAAACCTTTCTGTGCAGTTGAAGCGCGTGTTCCTCGATGCCTGTGACTCTGACCATGAACTTCCTGTAGTTGGGCAGTCAGTTCTGTTTACTCCAGAACATGCACAGAACCCACCCCGCCCCGGTCTGGGCAGGCGCAGCGCCTGTGGGTGACCCGTGGGGCTGGGAAGGCGTTGGGTGGAAGGGCCCCCCGAGCACAGCGCCCCGGGCAGGGGCAGCCGTGATCCCCGAGCCTGCTTTCTTTGTCCTCCCGCTGGGTCCATCTTCAAGTCCCTCGAGAGAGGCCAGGATGGACCCGGAACGTTCGTGGCCTTGCTGTTCCTGGGAAGCTGAATTCCGGTCTCTTCCGTGGCTACTCTTTGAATCCAGAGCTTTCTCTGCAGGTGTCGACCCAGACGATACTTACAACGAGACCCCCTACGAGAAAGGCTTCTGCTTTGTCTCCTACCTGGCCCACCTGGTGGGTGACCAGGACCAGTTTGACGATTTCCTCAAGGTACATCAGCTCTGAGGTGAGGGGAGACAAGCGGGGGCCCCGCTGCCGGGGGCTCTGGGTGACCGACCGTGTCTTCCTCCTCACAGGCCTACGTGGATGAGTTTAAGTTCCAAAGTGTCCTAGCTGATGACTTTCTGGAATTCTTCTTGGACTATTTCCCTGAGCTGAAGAGAAGGAGGGTGGATTCCATCCCGGGTGAGCAGAGGAGCCGGCCCACCGCTTCCAGGTGGTCGTGGAGGGTGGGGTCTGGTCCACGCCTTGGGGGGGGGGGAGCTGAGGTGCGCCCCCTGGGGGCGGCGTTTTGGGGCAGGCCCAGGGGCCCAGGCTCTATCTCACAGGAGGAGCTCGCTCACCCCCTGGCCCCCTTTCCCCACTCCGCTCTTCTGCCCCTCTCTGTCCTCTGGTCTCCCCGTCGCTGGACACACGTAGTCAGACCCTTAGCTCTGCCCAGGCCTGCCCCCGCCCCGAGGGGCTCCCAGGGCAGGAATGGGGCAGCGGCCCCGCCTGGGGAGCGCGTGAGAGGCCTGCTTCCTAAGAGAGGGCGAGCACGGCCCGTCGTGGGCCAGGCAGCTCGTTAGATGTGTCCCCACTTCCTGCTCCATGCTGGGCGCTGTCCAGCCAGCTGCCTGCCAGCTAGTGAGGGGTGGGGCCGGGCAGGACCCCAGGCAGCTGGCTCCGGAGCCCAGGGGCATCAGCACGGCCGTTCTGGTCGTGGGGGCTGGGCCGCGTCTGTGCACGTGGCTCTACGGCTGATTTGCAGGACAGAACATGCTCACGTGGAAAGGGGCGGCCAGGTCCATGAGAGAGTGTCTAGGCGTCACGCTGGCTGGGACCCTGTGGAGCGGATGACCGTGCGGGGCAGTGGTGCCATCGTCGGGGGAAGAGCTTGGGATGGACGGAGGCTCGAGGTCTTGGGCACTGCCTGGGCAGGCGGACCGTGGTGCTGCTGGGGAATTCTGACGGTATCTTCTCTACTTCTGCCAAACAGGATTTGAATTTGATCGCTGGCTGAACACCCCGGGCTGGCCCCCCTACCTCCCTGACCTCTCCCCCGGGGACTCCCTCATGAGGCCAGCTGAGGAGCTGGCTCAGCTGTGGGCAGCCGAGGAGCTGGACATGAGGGCCATTGAGGCCGTGTCCACCTCTGCCTGGAAGACCTACCAGCTGGTTTATTTCCTGGATAAGATCCTCCAGAAATCCCCTCTCCCTCCCGGTGAGAAAAAGTGGGTTGTTCCTTCAAGGTTGGAGGGAGACAGACTTGTGACGCTCGTCCCAGGGGGTTGCGGGGCATGGGAGGGCGGGTGGACGGAAGCCCGGGGCAAGGAGCGCGTCGGCGGAGGGATGCAGGTGCCCGCACGAGTGCCGGGGGGCGGGAAATCGTAAAGCCTGGCGCTCGTGGAGTCCTCAGCTTGTGCAGGTCATTCTTCCAAGCTCCCCCGGCTATGACGCCGTCTAATCCTCGTCGCTGCTCTGTGATCCCAGGGACTGGGGAGCGAACCCGAGGCACAAACAGATCCCACAGCCAGTAGACGTGGGGCTGGGGTCTGGACCTGCTGGGCCGCAGCTCTTCGGCACACATGCTTTGTTGCTTCTCAGCCAGAAGTAGTATTCACCAAGGGATGTTAACTCAGAAAAACAGAGCAAGCTGACGTTTAGCAGGTTGGCGGTGGGATATCTGAGGTAGGTGCGCAGGCTTTAGTGGGGTGACCACAGGAAGTCTGTATTAAGGGAAGGTTGGAGGAAGAGCCGTGGGAATTACAGCAAAGTCAAGACGAGGCGTGACCCCCTCGGGCCTGAAGAAGCAGGAAGAGCGGGTGGTCGGCAGCCTCCCTGAAGTTCCTCCGGGTGCCCTCGGAGGGCCTCGGGCACACACATGGCCGCCCCAGCTCATGGTGTGCTGGCGAAGTCACTAATGACCCGTTTCTTTTCTCCAGGGAATGTGAAGAAACTTGGAGAGACGTACCCAAAGATCTCGAATGCCCAGAACGCGGAGCTACGGCTGCGATGGGGCCAGATTGTCCTCAAGAACGACCACCAGGAGGACTTCTGGAAAGTGAGGGACTTCCTGCACAGCCAGGTGGGTGACCGCCACCTGCCTGTGCCCCTTCCGCACATGGCAGGCAGGGCCTCTCGGACCGCCCTCTCGGGAGCAGGGCTGAAGGGCCTGGCGGGGTCCTGTGAGCAGGCTGTGGTGCCGCCCTGGGGGAGAAGCCCCGGCCCGGGAGCTCCTGCAGGTCAGCCGGCACTGACCCGAGGCAGGGACAGTCATGCGACGGCGGGGCTGGTCTCCGGGAGAGGCCGGAGACCAGGACAGGTGAGTGAAGGTGAGGTTGTAGGCTCCTCCTCTGGGGGAAGCCGGTGGCCTGGGAGGGTCCAGAGGCCTGCTGGACCCAGGTCACCGGGAGCGCTGCCCTGCCGGGGAGGGGCCCACGGCCCTCAGGATGAACCATTCCACAAGATTCCAGAGCCGGGCTGTGGACAAGCCACGCGCAGACTCCCTCACCTGTTGGCAGGTACCTGCTGGCAGGTTCTCGAGCCCCTGAAGGCTTCCCAGCCTCTGGGTGTCAGGTGTGGCCGTCTCGCGCTGACGTGAAGGTGCGGGTTTCCTTCTACTTGGCTGCAGGCGGCCCTTCTGGGGCCCTGGTTTAGGCTTAGGCTCTGCAGCCTTTGCCGTGAGCTGTTGCCTCGGTGCCTGACCACTTAGAGCTCTGAAAGTTTGGAGTCTCCCACGTGCCAACCCCCTACTCGGTTTTGTTGAGTGTAGACATCTCCAGGAGGGTGAATACCGAACCCTAGCCGCATGGATCTTTGGCTGCCAAGAAGATTCTGGAACACAAGCCCTCGTATCTGGGAAGCCTCTCTTTCCAGCAATGATACCCATATCCCTTTTGGCCCCTGATCACGAGGCTGTCAGATGGGCCCAGGGCAGGGGCTGGGGGCTGCAGACCACCATGCAGGCTGACGGGCCTCGAGCACGCACGTCTCTTGCAGGGGAAGCAGAAGTACACCCTCCCACTCTACCACGCCATGATGGGGGGCAGTGAGGCCGCCCAGACCCTCGCCAAGGAGACCTTCGCGGCCACGGCCTCCCACCTCCACAGCAACGTGGTCCACTATGTCCAGCAGATCGTGGCGCCCCTGGGCAGCTAGAGGCTCCCACTGTGGCCTCTGTGTCTGCAGACTGCCAATTCCAGTTCTTATCAGCTTCCCAAGTTCAGGTCCCCATGGGGTAACCTGTTCTCTGGGCTTGGTGTTTGGGACTCTGGGCTTCTGCTCTGACTGGACGGCTCTGGACCCGTTGTGCAACCGGGAACCTCCATACTCTCTGGGCTGGGTGGGCGGCAGGCTTTGCCCTCCCCGCCTGGGTCTTGGGAAAAGCAGGAAGGATTTTCCTTACTCTCTGTTTTCTTTTCTTTTTTTTTTTTTTGCTGATTCTTGAAGTACCCTGCAAAGGGCTGATTTCTGGTGATTCCTTTTTCAGGTTTAATCATTATTTTAATAAATATTTTAAAGTGAAAAGTATCTTGGTGACTGTGAAATCCCTTCTCCCAGGTCCCGCTCTCTGTTCGGAGCAGGTTAGGGGGAGACCCAGAGCAGGACGCTGGCTCCCTGTACTTAAGGAGCCTGGGCTGGAGGAGGTGGGGTTCCCACAGGAGCATGTGCAAAACAGAGGGCACCGAGGCCGCCTCTTTGAGCCGCATCCCTCCGTGCAGCGTCCCGCCCACCCCTTCCTCTTTACCGTTGCTGCTAATAAGCGCGCACTGGAGTGCTCTTTCTGCAGCCTCTCGCCATCCGTGGGCCTCGCGGGGCCTTGCCCTCCCTGGTCCTGGGTGACGGGCTCCGTGTGGTCTGTAGTAGAGGCTGTTCAGAACCTGGCACTAAGCTCTGATTTCCACGTGGGGATCTAGGCAGTTAGCGACTTGGGGTGGGGTGTGCGGCAAGGGGAGGTCGCACAGAAGTATTTCAGGATCTTCGTTTTCCTAGATCCAGGGTCTCCCTGGTGGCTGGCTGCCGGGCGGGCGGCGCAGACCTCCCAGCACGCCCTGCACCGTGGAAGCGAGGACGCGGGCGCTGGCTCCTGGCTGCTCCTGGCCGCTGTTACAGGCGCGGAGAACCGGGGGCCGGCCAGACGCCTCCCGTGCCCTGCTCGGTGCCCAGCCGCTCAGCTCTGCGCCCAGCGGTGTCCTTCCTGGTTCCGTGCAGACCCTGGGGCGCCGAGGGGCCCCGCGGGACCCCTTCCGCAGCCGGAGCCTGAGTGCAGCTTCACAGCCAGGCGTCCTGAGCTGTGTCCCCCGCTGTCCCGCCAGGTGGGCCTGCGACAGCGCCTCTCCTGCCCCCGCCACAGCCCTCTCCCAGCCAGGTGCTCTCGGAGGGCTGGCGGGGAGCACGTGAGCCGTCTGGAGCTGGAGCTGGTTCTCCCACATTCCAGGGCGAGGGACAGGGTAGAGGGCGTGCCTCGGGCTGTGGGGGAGGCCCCTGAAGGGCTGGGGAGCTGCTGCCCCAGAGCTCGGCTCCCCACCGTGGCCCGTGGGAGGGACCCTGGACCTTAACGCCCTCTGCTCTGCGGGGCACCCAGCAGTGTCAGACCCCGGACGAGAGGCAGATTCCTGAGACAAACCTCTTAGTCCTACAGAGGGTTAAAGGAAGGGGGGCTGGGGCGTGGCCTTTCCCTTGAGGCCGGGCCTCCCAGGACCTTGGCATTAACCAAGGAGGAGGGGAAAGAGATGCTCAGATGCTGCATCTTTGATGCATAAAGATCTGAGGGGTCAGTAAGTCCAAAGGGCCTTGTCTTCATGGATGGGAAACGGAAGAGGCCCCAGGACCCGTCTGTGCCCCCTCGCCAGCCTGTGCCGTCCCTACGCAGGTCTCTGTGGTCTGCGGGACACGGCCCTTGTGGTTAGGGCTGAGATCGTGGAGGGGACCCGGGTAGGAGGGGTTGCCTTGCCCACAGGGAGGGTGAGGGCCTCTGGAAGGAGCGCCAGTTGGGGGATTTAAACCTCAGCCCCACTTAACTAGCTCCGCGTGGCCTGGGCAAGTCTTCAACCCTCGAGCTGCCACCTGCTCGTCGGTAAGATGGGGATCACCACGCATCCTGAGGATTCTCACAAGGGTTAGACAGAGCCCTGCTAACGTGGCCTGGCCCCTGATGAGCGCTGAGCCAGCCCAGGTAGCCGGGCCTCTGACGCTAGAGGGCAGCAGGTAGGTGCCGCTGAGCCGTGTGCGTGGCGATCAGATGAAGGCCAGATAGATAGAGGGGTAAACATGTCCACGTGGGTCCGGCCCCTCCCTCGGCAGCCCCAGGCAGTGGGCTCTGCCAGGGGCCGGGTAAGTTCTTTGGAGCAGAGCCAGGTCCTCCAGAGGGGGCTGCAGCGGCTCTGATGCTTGGATGGCGTCCGGCAGGCAAAGGATGCCAAGACGTTGCCAACTAAGTGGGTGCCAGCAGTGGCCCTGTGGCTGGGGACGCTGGGGACGCTGGGGCCCTGGGCAAGGCTGGCAGGCCGTGAACGTTGCCTGGTGTCTGGAGAGCCTTCCAGCCTGAATCCCGGGCGTCATGGGAAAGATCCCCAAACCTCCGTATCTTCCCTCCCTGCTAGGCCCCCTTGTCCTCAGACCCGCAGACGTTTGGGGGCCAAGAGCCTTCCTGACCCAGTTCTGACCCAGATTCCCCGCCCCTCCCCCCTTCAGCCCATCCTTGGCTTGGCCCCCCAGAGGAATTTCCTGAGCCAAAGGGTGGCCGAAAGTGTAGATGCCCACCCAGCGTCCACCTGCCACCCGCCCAGGCCACTGCCCTGCGCCCAACCCCAGAGGGTGCGGGATGACAGACCCTGACAATCATTAAACCAGCCGGGCCTGATTTCCCAGCACCGCCGGCCTGGATCCCGGCCAAGTGGCACAAAATATGCAAATCACCTGGGGCCAGGAGCCCAGTCTAAAGGCCAGGAAATCCCCTCGACCAATGAGCCACCAGCTCAGGTTACCGCGGGTGCCTATAAAGGCCCGGGCGCGGGCGGAGCTCGGAGCTTCTACTTAGCGTGGCCTGCGTGTCAGCGCTACCTGGCGGAGCTTTCCCCCTGGATTTCCTCCGCCTGCTGCCCCTAAACCCGCCTGCCACACCCTCGGCCGCCAAGGTAGGACCCCTGCCTGTCACATTCCCCCGCCTGGCCCCGGGGGGATTGGGGAGGGGCCGGTGGAGCTTGGTTCTGAGCCTGCCCAAGCAGGAGTTGCAGGGCTGGGCGGTGTCCTGAGGGCCCGAGAGCCTGTCCCTGCAAAGGACAGAGTGGCCACGACTGCAGGTCCCACTCGTGGGCCCAGGAGAGCAGAGGAGGGAGCCCAGCGGGGGGCCTTGTGCCCCCCCCCACCAGCACACCCTCCGTCCCCCGGGCTCTGAGACCCTGGAGCCCGTCTTGAGGAGAGGGTGTCCTACGAGATGTTGACCTTCACGCCCTTGGTCCCCTGGCTCTCACCGGCCTTGCCCTCCCTTCCCAGGTAGCCTCATGGCTGCAACCTGTGAGATTAGCAACGTTTTTAGCAACTACTTCAGTACGATGTACAGCTCGGATGACCCCAATCTGGCCTCTGTTCCCCCTGCCGCCGCCTTCGGGGCCGATGACCTGGTGCTGGCGCTCAGCAGCCCGCAGGTGCCCCTGGAGGGCACAGGTGGGTCTCAGGAGGGGCTGGGCGTTTGGGGAGGGGGAGACATCCGCCTAAGAGCCTGGGACAAGTGGGGGATCGGGCAGGGGGAGGGCTGGGGTGAGCTGTAAGAAGCTGGGGTGTTAGGATTTGGGGGCTGCGCCTGGCGGGGGTGCTGGCCGGGGTGTTGTGAGCACCACCGCCCGCCCTGCTCCTGGCTGGGTGCTCTGAGAGTCTAGGCGGGACCCCCGGAATCCCCAGCTGGCCCCAAAAGGAGGCTGACCCGTCACTGTGCCGGCCCCTTGCAGAGAAGGCCAGCTGGTTGGGAGAGCAGCCCCAGCTCTGGTCCAAGGCCCAGGTCCTGGACTGGATCAGCTACCAAGTGGAGAAGCACAAGTATGACGCCAGCACCATTGACCTCTCGCGCTGTGACATGGACGGGGCTGCGCTCTGCCGCTGCGCCCCTGAGGAGCTGCGCCTGGTCTTCGGGCCCCTGGGGGACCAGCTCTACGCCCAGCTGTGGGACCTCAGTGAGTCCTGGAGGGGAGCCCGCCTCCTGCCCGCCCCCTCCTCAGTTAGGGAGGCTGGTCTGGGGACTGGCCCGAGGGCACCACCAGGGAGAGAGCCCCAGGGAGGGGAGGGGAGACCCCTAGGCTCTGACCCCCTTCTCATCAGCTTCCAGCTTCCCCGACGAGCTCAGCTGGATCATGGAGCTTCTGGAGAAGGACAGCATGGCGCTTCTGGAACCCCTGGGGGACCAGGGCCCCTTGGGTGAGAGCCCCTTCTCTCAACCCCCCCAGCCTGTCCTGTCCCCTCTCTGCCCCACACCCCCAGCTGGGAGAGTCAGGGCCCCCTCTGAACTCTCACCTCCCCCCAGACCAGGGAAGCCCCTTTGCCCAGGAGATGCTTGAGGACTGCAGACAGGCCAGCCCCTTCTACCCGGGCAGCTTTGGCACGGGGGCCCCCTCCCCGGGCAGCTCTGACGTCTCCACCGCAGGTGAGCCCTCGGGCATCTGCCCACAGCCTCCCCTCCCCAGATGCCCTGAGCACTGGCGCCCCGCACTAGACCCCAGGCTTTCTGGGAGGACCGGAAGGGGCTCACTCTAGCCCGCCCCTCCAGGGACTGGCGCTTCTCAGAGCCCCCAGGCCTCAGACTCCGGTGGAAGCGACGTGGACCTGGACGCCCTGGACAGCAAGCTCTTCTCTGGGGGTGAGCGGAGGGAACCTCCTGGTCCCCGTGGGTGTTCCTCTGGCAGTGCTCAGGGGCTGGCCCCCTGCCCCCACCCCCTCAGGGTTTTCCTGGAGGGGGGTCGTCCCCCAGCAGCCCCCATCCCTCCCTCTCCTGACCTTCCACCTCTCCCCACAGACGGCTTTCCCGACTACAAGAAGGGGGATCTTAAGCATGGGAAGCGGAAACGGGGCCGGCCCCGAAAGCTGAGTAAAGACTCCCGGGAGTGTCTTGAGGGCAAGAAGAGCAAGCAGGGTGAGAGGGGGCCCTGCACGGTCGGGGGGCCCTGCACGGCTGGGGGGCCGTGCATGGTGAGGGGGACCCTGCACGGCTGGGGGCCGTGGTGGGGCCGGTGGGTCCTCTCTCCTGAGCTGGGCCCTCTACATGTTCCTGTGCACGGGGCCAGGGTGCGCGTGGTCACTGCCCGGTGGCAGGGCCTGGCTGGTCCTTCATGGTGCATGTGGCGGTGGAGCCACGGGGGCTGTAGGAAGGGGGGGGCTGAGGTCCAGGCTTCCTGCCCACCCCTCGTCCTGCCTGAGGGACACACTTGCTGGCGGGTGCTGGGCAGGCTCAGGCAGGGACAGTGGCTCAGCCGCTGGACGGCCCATCCACCGAGGGCCATGCAGGGGTAGCCCTTCCACCCACCAAGTCCCTGCCCCCTGGCCTTGGCCCTTGCGTGGGCTCCTGCCGCCAGAGCCACCGGGTGGGCCCCCGCAGCTCCTTCTCATCTGCACATGCACCCCTCCCACACGCACTGGGCCTGTTTGCTTCTTCGGGTCATTCTTCCCAGGAAGCTGTCCCCTTGTGTCCCAGGCCAGGGCCAGCTCTGTGGTCCTGCACCTGCTGAGCTCTCACCACCTTGTGCTGTATCTGCTTTTTTACCGTGACCCCTCGAAACAGTGAGACCCTCAATGCGGTCCCATGTCTCAACCGCTCTTGTATCCCAGCCAGACATTTGATCAGTACCTGAGCGAGTTAAACCTCTGTGCCGTGCAAGACGTGGTCTTCCTGGAGCTTCCCCGGCTGTCCCGTGGGGGAGGCCAGGAGGGAGGCAGCCGCCAGTAGGCTGTGCGCCGGGATGGGCAGCGGTCGTGGGGGTCAGGGGTCGCCTGGGCCGCTGACTGATGGAGCCTGGCCTTGCAGCCCCCAGAGGCACCCACCTATGGGAGTTCATCCGCGACATCCTCATCCACCCGGAGCTCAACGAGGGCCTCATGAAGTGGGAGAACCGGCAAGAGGGCGTCTTCAAGTTCCTGCGCTCAGAGGCCGTGGCCCAGCTCTGGGGCCAGAAGAAGAAGAACAGCAGCATGACCTACGAGAAGCTGAGCCGGGCCATGAGGTGAGCGGGCGGCGCGGCGCCGGCACCGTCGCAACCTCCCCCTTCCGGCGGCTGTGAGTCCCGGGCAGCGCGGCGCGGGCACCGTCGGAACCTCCCCCTTCCGGCGGCTGTGAGTCCCGTGCAGCGAGGAACCACGGGGTCTGGCCACATCGTGGACTCTGTGGGAGCCTGGCTGGCCCGCAGCACACGCTGAATTCGGTCTGACAGCATTTCTTTGTGTCGCCTGCAAGGCTCGTCCTAAGAAAGGCCCTTGGTGGTAAAAAGGGCAGTAGCCGAGGCCCACACCATTGAAGCCATTAAGTTGCCTGTCTCTGGACCTTGGTTTCCTCGCAGACCATCGCTAAGGTTTTCTCAACCCTAAAATCACGTGGCTTCGTGATAGGCCCAGGACAGAGGCGAAAGCCACACAGAAGCCAGGGCATGGCCCGGTGCTCAGGACAGAGCAGGGCGAAGGAGCAGAGGCTCCTCCGTGCAGGAAGTGGCTCGGGCCCAGGTCGGCCGGGCTGCAGCCCAGCAGGGCAGGTCACCTGAGGATTCCTGGCAGGCGGGCCCCTGCCTGGGCACCTCTGACCACCCTTCTCCCCTCAGGTACTACTACAAACGGGAGATCCTGGAGCGGGTGGACGGCCGGCGGCTTGTCTACAAGTTCGGCAAAAACTCCAGCGGCTGGAAGGAGGAGGAAGTGGCCGGGCATAGGAACTGAGGGTCGGATCGGCCCTGCGACCAAAGCTCGGACGTGAGGCTGCAGCCCCTGGAGGGGACCACCAGGACGCCTGGGCATGCGCCCTGCGCCGTGGAGAGAAGCTGAGGCTCTGGCTCCTGTCGGCCGTCGTCCTGGCATCTGGGGCAAGTGGCCTCTGCTCTCTGTTCTCCTCTTGGAATTACAAGCCTGGTGTTTGAGGCCACTTGTGTGCTGGCTGTAGCTGTGCTCGCGGCTCCTTCTGTCTGGGCCGCGTCAGACCCGATCAGACCCCAGTGGCGGACACCTCCTACAGAGGCCGGAGCGGGCTGAGAAGGCTGGGGGCCCTGGGCCCTGAGAGGGCCCCCTCTTTCTGGACTGGCTTCCCCCTCCCCACTCAGTGCTTGGACTCCGCGGGCGGGGGTCAGAGCACTCCGTAATTTATGTGCTATAAATACAGATATGTACATAGAGATCTATTTTTTCTAAGACGTTCCCCTCCCGCCCCTCCCTCACCAGGTGCTGGTGGCCACACTGACTGTTCTAGGCCCTCTGTGGACCAGTTAGGAGCAGGGCGGTGCTGGGACCCTTGGGACGGGGCTCCTGGCTCCCTCCTCCTGTGAATGGGGGCAGAGACCTCCAATAAAGTGCCTTCTGGGCTTTTTCTAACCTTTGTCTTAGCTACCTGTATACTAAAGTCTAGAGCTCTGGCCCGGATGTGGGCAATGGGGCTGGGAAAGGGGACCAGGGCAGGGGTCTGCCGGCTGCAGGTGAAGGTGGAGGCTGAGGTTGGGGGAGAGTGAGGGTACGGGTGATCCTTCCCTGGAGCTTGGGCTGTCCTGCCGCCACGAGGCACCAGCGGGGCGACCTGGGCCGAGCCAGGCCTCTGCAGCCCGCTGCCCCACTGTCAGGCCGCCGTGCCCTGGCGTCCACTAAGGAGTCTGGAATTGCGTGTCTGGCCTTGTGGAGTAGATGTGCATTCCAGCCAAGCTGGCTGCAAGCTGAGTATCTGTAAGATGAATCCAAGCTTTCGTTGTTGGACGTGGAATCGGAGTTATGATCTTGCGGAGGGAAAAGCAAACAAAGCGAGATGAGTGCTTGAGGACTCGGGGGAGGAGGAACGCCTGGCCTGGTCTACGTGGCACCGCGGACACCGCTGCCGCCGCGCGGCCCCCTCCCCACGACGGAGACTGACAGCCCGGGTCACAGACGCAGAGGGAGGCTCGGCTCCCCGGGGACTCAGCCGTGCTCCCTGCCGTCTCCCCAGAGGCTTCTCCAGGGCTGGGGCTCCTCTGACGGTGTCCTCTGCAGACTCCAGAAGGTGCTGCTCCGTCTGCACAGAATGACACCTCCGGGTTCAGGTGGGGCTGTAGGTGGGGGGTCCTTGTGCAGAACGTCTCCCAGAGCGGAGTTCCTTAAGTCTGAGGCCTCGAGTTCCGGGGAGCACTTTAAAAAGCCATTTTGTGCGTTTGCAAGGCTGTTTAGCTGTCTTAGAAAGCTCAGATTATTCACCAAAGGGATGCGGGTAAGAAAGGCATCTGAGAAAAACAGGTGCGTGCTGGTGTGTGCGTGTGCACGTGTGTGCATGGGGCTCACTCAGGAGGACAGGGCCTGGGGGCTAGGAGCAGTCCTCACTTCCCCGCGGCTGCTTTATCGGGGGTCCTGGCCTAATAGTCGCCTCATTTCTTGAAAATGACCAAGTGCGGGCGCTGTGCTCACCTCTCCGCCCGCGTTATCTGGGGTCCTCGCGCCCCCAGAGGGTCACCCACGTTGCCTGAGTCCCTTCTGAGAGTGGGCAGGAGCCCCGGGACCAGAGCACACCTCCAGGACCCCAAGCCCGCCCAGGACCCTCCGCCTCCATCAGCTTCTTCAGCCCGGAGGCACCGGCGGTGAGACGCGGCCCGGAGGGTCTGCTGGGGAGGAGAGCTCCCCGCCGCCCAGCCCTTCATCCCGTGCCAAAGGGCCCGAGGCAGCAGTGCCCGCACGGCGCGCCGACCTTTGTCCTGCCGTTTTCAGTTTATGAGGTGCTTTCCTCATCCTTTATCTCATTCCTTCCGCACCACAGCCCTCGGAGGGGACTGGGCGTCCCCGTGTCCCGGCTGGGGCAGGAGGCTGGTCCAAGGTCGGCGGAGCCTGGACTCCTGCCGGCGCTTGGGGGCGACAGGGGGCGGGGCCTCGCTCCCTCCTAGGGGGCGTGGTCCTCAGTGTCTCCGTCCCAACACTGCAACCCCGCCCCCCGCCCCCCTCCCCAGGACACTGCAGGGCCCGGCAGCCCTGGCAGCCCTGGCAGCCCTGCCCGTCCCCACCTCTCCGCCGGCTGGACTCAGGGGCGTGGCCCACCTCTTACTGCCCCCGTGGGGTCGGGGGGCTGCCTGGCAGGTGAGGGAGCCCCTCGGGGCGTGCCTGCGGGGGAGGGGCGACTCCGCCCCTTCAGCTCCCCTCTCGCACGCGGGGGAGCCGAGCTTTCCCTGTCTTCGATTCCTTTCGCTCTGTTTACACCCTTTCACCCTCAGGAGCTGTGGGGCCTCTGGGCAAGGCCGGGCTTACTCATCTCAGTGCCTCCGCAGCGCCTGGCACAGAGAAGGCGCTCGATAAATATTTGCTTGGCTGCCCTGTGCCTCTCCCTGCCTCTCCCTGCCCGGCCGCCCCCTCCCCCTGGGCACACACGCACTCAGGCCCCCCAGCCTCACACTCGCACACAGACACACACACACACACACACACACACACACACACACACACACACGGCCTCAGCGCGCCCCCTGCAGTGGACGAAACCGCCAGCCCCTGAGTTATCAGCTCACCTCCCCCCGCCTCTCTGAAGCGGTTCTGCTCCCCTTCTCCCCGCCAGGTGGGCTCCGGCCTGCCCCCAAGTCGGGCCCAATGCAAAATGAAAACTCAGCCCCGTTGTTAAAAATTATGAACCACTCCCAAGTGGCGACAGCAGAGCTGGGCATTCATGGGGCCCTGAGGGACCCCTGAGGGCAGCATCCCTGCCCGTCAGAGCCGCTGAGCCGCCCACCAGGCCTCCTGCTACAGGTGCACCTGCAGCAGCAGAAAACCAGGAATACGTGGCCAACTCTTTAAAATCAGAACAATTGGGCTTCCCTGGTGGCGCAGTGGTTGGGAATCCGCCTGCCAATGCAGGGGACATGGGTTCGAGCCCTGGTCCGGGAAGATCCCACATGCTGCGGAGCAACTAAGCCCGTGTGCCACAACTACTGAGCCCACGTGCCACAACTACTGAAGCCCGTGTGCCACAATTACTGAGCCTGTGCTCTAGAGCCCGTGAGCCACAACTACTGAGCCCGCGTGCCACAACTACTGAAGCCCGTGTGCCACAATTACTGAGCCTGGGCTCTAGAACCCACGAGCCACAAGTACTGAGCCCGCGTGCCACAACTACTGAAGCCCATGTGCCACAACTACTGAAGCCCGCGCCTACAGCCCATGCTCCGCAACAAGAGCAGCCACCGCAATGAGAAGCCCACACACCCCAAAGGAGAGTGGCCCCCACTCGCCGCAACTAGAGAAAGCCTGCGCAGCAACGAAGACGTAACGCAGCCAAAAGTAAGTAAATAAATTTAAAATCAGAACAATTTTTACACAATAACGGGATGGTGGCTTCTCTTTAACCAAAAGATCTGGCTGTGCTGAGCCAGCTCCCCACTGGACCACAGTCTGTGGAGGCAGAACCGTGGGTCCCCGCAGCCACCATCGTCACTGCCACGCAGGGCCCTGTGGCCCGTAAGCAGGAAGTCCTCAGCCTGGGTGGAAGTGCCTGCCCCCCACCTACTGCTCCCGGACTAGGAGCTCGTCCTGCAGCCCCTCTACCTGCAAAACGATGGCTCCTTGAGGCTGTCAATCAATAAACAGGTGATGGGGGGTCATACCTGGATGTGGGTTCCTGCCAGCCGCCTCCACCATGAGGGCCTGGGACCAGAGCCCCCTGATACACACTTGGAAGCATCAGATTTTCTCACCTCAAGACCTCTTTTAGCCCAGTTGGTGTACAACATATCAAGGACACCCATACACCCTGGAATATGGGTGCCCTCTGTGCTGGGCATAGCTAATTAACCCAGGGTGCCGAAGAGCTGCCCTTGCCCGGCAGCCTTGTCCCGGCCCGACCCCTCTCCCTGTGGAGGGATTCATCTGTGCAACACCTCTTCACAGAGTCTTCCCGAAACTGACCTCTTTTCAGGAAAAACTGTCCCTAGGTGAGCCGGTGAGTCCTGCATCGTAACCAATCCCAATGACTGAGGGACAGGACACTAGACCCAGGTGAACAAGCCCTATTTCATAGATGGGGAAACTGAGGCTCAGAGGAGGCAGGCGACTAGCCCAAAGGCACACAGCGTGCGGTGAGAACGTGAGCTCAGTGTCGACAGCTGCCCCCTAAGCAGCACCTACTGGGTGAGGGGTCACTCATCCCTCCTCTCACTGAGCATCTGCCTTGCCACCGGGCTGCGTGCGGGGGGCCCGGGAGGGAAGAGTCACCCAGGACTGCGGAGCCCACGAGATCTCAAAGAACAAACCCCCGCCAGCCTCCCAGCAGGCCTGTGAGGCAGGATGGACCCTCCTCTCCTAGGCGGGGAAACCGAGGCTGTGCAGGGTGAAGAAACAGCCTATAAGGGCCTGAGACCAGGATCTGGAGCCTGGCTTCCTGCGCCTCTTTCCTCAGCCCCACCACGGACTCCGGACTCCGCCTGAAACCCCACCACCAGATGCACAGTTTGAGAAGCACCTGGGGTGGGGGCTCCATCAGAGTAGGTTTCAGGATGCTTCCCAGTGACCCTGTGGGAGGATGGAGAACG
>NW_021703774.1:785239-807267 GCF_005190385.1 Monodon monoceros | reverse complement strand
TCCCTCCCCTCCTCCTCCTCCTCCCTTCTCCTCCCCCTCTCTTCCCCCTCCCCCACCTACTCCCCTCCCCCTCCCACCTCTCCCTCCTCCCCTCCTGCTACGTGCAGGGCTGGGCTGGGGCAGCACCAGCAGCAGTTAGCCCAGCTCAGCCACCCGTTACTGGAACCTTCGTGTCAACTCTGGAGCTGATCCAGGAAACCACACCCAGTGTCCCGAATGACTCAGCTTCACCTGCCCACCTCCACACCTGCCAGCCTCAGTGACCCAGGCCACGGCAGGAGGGGAAAGTCCCAACATCCCTTGGTCTATCCTTATCTACCCCATGGGTTTGCAGGGCATGCTGGGATTTATAGTCCTTATATTGCAGGCTTGGTGCCCTGGCTGATTTCTAGCCGTGAGGAAAAGTCAGTGCAAATGCTGGGGTTTGGAGGGTGCAGACAGAGCATGTACACTCTTCCGTAGCATCGTCTGACATGCAAGCAGCTTACCATTAGGAGAGACACCACCTCTCATATATCAAATTGGCAAAGAGTAAAAAGAAAACCCCTGGTGTCTAGGCTGGTGAGGATGTGAAGAAACTCAAGCCTGCACAAACCATTGGTCTAGGTGGGAATTAGGAGACGCTTTCTGAAGAGCAATTTGACAAGCTGTCTAAAAACCTTGAAAAGCATGCATGACTTTTCCCTAGCAATTTCACATCTGAGCACTTTTTTCCAAAGAAAATAATTGGGTAGGTGCACAAAGATACGTGTACCAGGGCTCCCCTTGTGGCGGGGGTGTAATTGGAGACAAATGGTCGCGACCTAAGTGTCACCCAAAGGGGGCTGGCGAAACTCAGTAGAGATATTTACTCACCTCCCAGGCAGCCCATAAAGTGAGGTTGGGCACCTCTATTTACTGACATGTGCAGCTGTCCATGATGTACCATCAAGTGGGAAGAAAGTGGATTTGCATTCACCGTGTGTCGAATGATACACTTTTGTAAAAATGTTAGTGGTTATCTCTGGGCAGAAACATGGAAAATAACTATATTTTCTTAAAAAAACAGATTCTGTGTATATTACTATAAAAGAACTAAACTATTTCCCATTTTGAAAACAAAACACACACACACAGAAAACCAACTTTAGGTATCAATGGGTGAGAAGAAATTTCCAAAGGCTGTTATTTACACCTACTGCCTCCACGTCTTTCTTCCTTTCAATCACTTTCAATTTGATGAGAGCCTTTGGCTTTGAGAGGTTAGGACTTTGCCCAGAGATTCACAACAAATTCCGGTGTTTTTGTTTCTTCTTTCTTTCCTCTGCGATGATCCCATGGAAGCCATTCTCCTCTCAGTGTCCTTTTTTTTTTGCGGTACGCGGGCCTCTCACCGTTGTGGCCTCTCCCGTTGCGGAGCACAGGCTCCGGACGCGCAGGCTCAGCGGCCACGGCTCACGGGCCCAGCCGCTCCGCGGCATGTGGGATCTTCCCGGACCTGGGCACGAACCCGCGTCCCCTGCATCAGCAGGAGGACACTCAACCACTGCGCCACCAGGGTAGCCCCTCAGTGTCCTTTTTTATCTCTAGCATCCCTGTGTGACCTCTGCAGTTTTCGTGTCTGCTGAAATTCTACATCTGTTCCTGCTTGTTGTCTGCCTTTTCCACTAGAACCGTTAACATCTGAGTTATACATGAATCTGGTTCTATTGGTAACTTTGTTTTTTGACAACGAGATATTTTTCCTTTTTTTTTTTTTTTGCAGTCTCATAATTTTTTATTAAGTGCTGGACATCTGTGTAGAACAGTAGAGGATGAGATAAACAGCATATGTGGCTGGGAATGGGTGTGCCTCTTCTGCTAGGCCGTGTGTGTGTGTGTGTGTGTGTGTGTGTGTGTGTGTGTGTGTGTGTCTGTGTGTGTCCAGGAACGTTGAGTTAGCTGGGCAGGAGTTCAGGTCGGTCTGAGCTTTGTGATGGTGATGGTTGGCTGCCCATCCCTTGGTGCTGGGCTTTCTCTGTGTCCCTGCTGCACCCTGGGCCTTCAGCACCTATGTCCCTCTGCACCTGTGTCATGGAAGGTGCTCTGTCCATGCTGTCCTCTGCGTAGGTGGCTGTTGCTTGGTGCCTGATGTCCCGGTGGCACGGTACTGGGGGTCAGGATGTCCCCTTGTCCTGGTCCAGGCTCCTCCTGGGCAGGCCCCATGTGCCTGGGCCTCCAGGGTAGGAACTTTGCAATGACCCTCCCGTCTGTGGCAGGACTTGTGTGGAGAAGACCTTGCAGGCCTGTCACGCAGGCTTCCTTACCTGGACACTGTTGGCATTTGGGGCTGTCTGACTCTTGGTTGTGGGGCTGTCCTGGGCTTTGTAGAAGTTCAGCAGCGTCTCTGGCCTCCACCCACCAAAAGCCCTCAGTGCACTCTGTCCTCCCAGCTCTGGGGACCAAAAATGTCTCTAGACTTTGCTAAATGTCCCTGGGGGCAAATTGCCCAGAACCCGCAGACCCCCAGCTGTTTTCTGCCCCTCCTCCCAGCGCCTGAAGGTTCTAGGTCCCCTTCTGTGCCCATCCCTCTCTCCTCCTCCTCCTTTTCCTGCTTTTCTAGGGGCGGGTCTGGGTGGGGCTTCTGCCTTTCCCCCCCGGGTTGGGGGGGCTCTCTCTACTCTCCCACCTGCCCTGTCTTTCTCCTGATCCCTGAGGAGGCCTGTGGAGGAGAGCCTCCCTCCGCCCTTAGCAATTTGTTAAATACGTTAGCAAAATTCTCATCCCCTGGGCTGTCTCCCCCTCGCTCTGCCTCAGGTGAGTCATTCTCATCCCATCTTTCCCTGGAGGGACCCGTCTTTCCTTGGGTTCTAGGTTACCTAGTTGCCCTGTGACCTCAGCTTTCTTTCTTTCTTCCTTTCTTTTTAAATTATTTATTTATTTATTTAGGGCTGCGTTGGGTCTTTGTTGCTGCGCGCGGGCTTTCTCTAGTTGCGGCGAGCGGGGGCTACTCTTCGTTGCGGTGCGCGGGCTTCTCGTTGTAGTGGCTTCTCCTGTTGCGGAGCACGGGCTGTAGGTGCGCGGGCTCAGTAGCTGTGGCGCACGGGCTTAGTTGCTCCGCGGCATGTGGGATCTTCCCGGACCAGGGCTCGAACCCGTGTCCCCTGCATTGGCAGGCAGATTCTTAACCATGGCGCCACCAGGGAAGTCCGAACTCAGCTTTCTGATTCTGTAGTTCATCTGACTTTTTTTTTGTTATTAGGGCCTGAGCTTTCTTCGTCCTGAGTGGAAACACACCCTCCATTCATTCTGTGTCCATATCAAGGTCACCCTCTATTGTATAATGTGCATATTGGTTTTTGGCGGGGTGGTACAAGGATAATCATTGTGGACTTTTTGGAAAATAAAACTGGAAACAAAAAGTAAGTGACTTTATTGAGCGGTTACTATATGCCGGAAGTTGTTAGTATTTTACACATGCAAACTCTAAATCTTCACAATGCCTTTTGAGGTGGGTCTATATCACCCCCATTTTATTGATGAGAAAACCAAGGCACAGAGAACTAAGGCCAGTGACTCAAGGTTTCACAGCTGGTAAGTTTGAAATTGTGCTCAGACTCGAGCAGTTTGATCCCAGACCTTATGCTCTTAAGCATGATGTCTAAATGTCTGCTCACGAAGAAGTGGTTAAATAAACTACAATGAATTCAAAATAATGAGGCAGCTACGTGTAAATGTGTGTGGACCAGTCTCCAAAACAGATTAAGTGGAAAAAGCAGCTACATGACAATGTATCTAATTAGTTATCCTGTGTGTCTCTGGGAGGACACAAAAAAAACCCGTGTTATTTCTGGAATAGGAGAGGGAGTCAAGGTGGGTGAGAAGGAGACTTTTTACAGTATAGCTTGCTGTACTATTTGAACATTTTACCATCTATAAGTATTACTTTCAAAATGCGTCTTGCATTGTTTTAAAGCACACTAGCTCACTAACTTCAGTAATCAAGTGAAGTAGGAATTACGGTCTCCAGTTCACAACTGAGTACACTGAGGTTTAGTCAACTTTAGTGACTCGTCTGTGATTGCACAAACCGTGGAAACAGGATTTTTTGGGGGGGGGGGTTTGTACGCATTTTTTTGTTTTGTGTTTTGGCCCCTTGGCTTGTGGGATCTTAGTTCCCCAACCAGGGATGGAAAATGGGCCCTAGGCAGTGAAAGCACCAAGTCCTAACCACTGGACAACCAGGGAATTGCCAGAACCAGGATTTAAATCCAGCATCTTTGACCGAAGTCCAGTATCCCGGATGCTATGTACCCTTCGTGCGCTTGTCTTCACTCACCCATCCATCATTCATAAAATACTTATTAAACATCTACCATGTGATTATCTGAGAGTTGCTGGCCTCAGAGGTGTTCGATATTCTCCAAAGAGAATAGAAACATAAACATTTCCCCCCACCCAGGGTTGACAAGGAGGAAACACATGGTAATACCCAATATGGGTCTTGGTAGCGGGGATTGGTGCTGCCTCATGCTGCTCTTAGAAGTATAACAACCATCCTGGAGAACAACTGGGCCAAAGCATTAAAAATGTGCGAGCATCCAACCCGACAATTCAACTTCAAGGACTATATATTTTTTTCAGCTTTAATTTTCTTTATTGAAGTAGAGTTGATTTACAATGTTGTGTTAATTTCTGCTGTACAGCAAAGTGATCCAGTTATACATATATATACAATCCTTTTTAAATATTCTTTTCCATTATGGTTTATCACAGGGTATTGAATATAGTTCTCTGTGCTACACAGTAGGACCTTGTTGCTTATCCATCCTATATATAATAGTTTGCATCTGCTGACCCCAACCTCCCACTCCATCCCTCTTCCTTGGCAACCACAAGTCTATTCTCTATGTCAAGGATTATATTTTAAGCAAATAATTAGATAAGAGTACAAAAACATATCTACAAGGAGACTCACGGCATCTTGATAACGACCAGAACATCCAAAGAGAGGGGATTTATTAAATGAATTGCCATATGCACACAGTAGGACACTGCAATCATCAAAAAATGATACATGAATATCTAATGACATGGAATGTTCATGAGACACTGTGAAGCTGCTTATAAAACAGCATGTGCAATATGTCTCAATTTTAGTTTTTAAATGTAGAGGTAACTGAATGCATAGAAAACAGTTTGCAAAGGTGTACATCAGCGTGATGACAAAGGCCGTCTGTGGACGGTGGGCTTATCGATGATTTTTACTTTGTTTTTATGCCTTTCTATATTGCCTGAATTTTCTTTTACAAAAAGTCTGTACTGCTCTTAAAATAAAAAAGAGGACAAATGTTTTCTCCATTTTGAAAAATAAACTTAGTAATTCCAAAAAATGTGAAACAAACAATGCATCCAATATTTGGGATAGGTTAAGTATGACTCATCTATTTATAATCTAGAATACTACTCCTTATTAAAAATGGTGATTCATTTAAGAATCTCTGTGCCAGGCATTGATGATACAAAGGAAGCCAAGACAAGGACCCTCCCCTCGTGAGCTCACGAGTGAGCAGGTGTTTAGACACACTGGATGACTCGCGTGATGGAAGTACTTACAAAGTGACATTGAAGCCACAGAGCAGAGCACAGCTCCTGGAAGCAGGAGTGGGTGGGCTCGGGGAAGGTGAGTGGGAACTAGCTGGGCACAGAGATGGGGGCGTCCAGGTAGAAAGAACATCACGTGCAGAGGTGAAGATGCATGAATTGGTCCCGTTTATATAGAGACAGGTGAGAAATTGGGTAGGATTGGAGCCCAGCCTTCCAGGCAGGAGTGGCAAGAAATGAGGCTGTGAGGTGCGTAGATCCTGAGGGTAATGGTTAAGGTGCTTGCAACAGGGTGACAGGGTCATAATTGCTTTCTGGAAACATCCTGCTGATGGCGGAGTAGCGGGAGATCGATGGGGTAAAACTGAAGACAAGGACAGCAGCTAGAAGTCTGCTACGGTTCCCAGCGAGAGGGATGAGGACCCGGGCAAAGTGATGGCAGTGGAGATTGGGGCGGGCGGGCACAGGGCCAGGCAGCCACGGGAGTCCACCTCGCGGAACTCAGTGCTGGGACCTGGGGCCAGAGTCTGGACCACCCAAAGGTCCTGACTGAAGGCGTAGGGAGGTGGGTACCGTTCTTCAGGAGAAAGGGCTGCTGCTCTGACTGCCTTGTTGGATTTGAGGGCTTGGCATGTTCAGGAGGGAGATATGGGACCAAAATACAGGTTTTAGGGTCATCAGGCACACACACACGACAGTTAAAGCTAAGGTCTGGATATCGCACAGGGAAAATGTGTAGAAAATAGAGGGGAGGGGGTCCAAGGACAGATGGAGGAGACAGTAGGATCCACGAGGTAGGAAGAAAGCAGGACCAGGAGAGGAGGGTGTCCCCGAGGCGGGAGGAGTGCACACTTCAAAAGTGAAGGGAGGGGCTTCCCTGGTGGCGCAGCGGTTGAGAGTCCGCCTGCCGATGCAAGGGACACGGATTCGTGCCCCGGTCCGGGAAGATGCCACATGCCGCGTTGCGGCTGGGCCCGTGAGCCATGGCCGCTGGGCCCGCGCGTCCGGAGCCTGTGCTCCGCAATGGGAGAGGCCACAACAGTGAGAAGCCCGCGTACCGAAAAAAAAAAAAAAAGTGAAGGGAGCTTGGGTAACATTTCATCAGCAAAATGCTTATGGTTTGAAAATGGGGTGAGCAGTGCTTTCACTGGGGGCAGAGGCTCCTATAAAATACAGGACTGCCCCCACAGCAAAGACCTACCAGCCTAAAATGCCAGTGAACTGAAATTGAGCCACTGGTTTAAATTCCTGTGGCCTCAGGGCTGCCTTTCCCTAGTTGACCCCCCCGGGGCTCTTAGAGGATCGTTTCACCCCCTTCCCTTGTCCCATCCCCTCCCTTCCGCGCTCAGCCAAGGACCCTGCTCCCGGTTTCCCTGAGAAAATGGAAGAATCAGAAGAGACCTCTCAGAACCTCGGACTACGGCATCCTTCACTCACTAACATCCACCTCGTGCCTGCCGCCTTCACCCCTCCTGGCCCAGATGAGCACCGCCCCCACCCCCCACCCCCACCTGTGCATGACTCCCCTCCCCCACCACGTGCCTGTTCAAGGACAGCGGTCCTGCAGTTCCCTCTCCCGCCCTTGAAATTTCCCCTTTTACTTGCTTAGCCCCACGGGCATATAGATTTCCTCTTTTAATTTCTTCCATCTTAAAAGAACCCCCAGGCGGTCTCTCCCCCGCATCCCCTTCCAGGACCGCCCATTTCCCCCCTCCCCTAGGGTACCTGTGGTCTCCTAGATGCACCAGGCACTGGCCCCCTCCGGCGATAACTCTGCTTCAGTGCCAGCGGCCACTCCGGCATGCTGAGTGGTGGCTGGTCTCAGGCCTCGCTCTGTCTCTGATCTGGTGGGAGACGTGACAGCACTCCTCCTTGAGATGCTCCTTGCTGGCCTGCGGGCCAACCCTCCTGACTCCTTCCCCTGGTCACAGGGCTGAGCGCCAGAGCTGGGGAGTGGCCTCTCTCTGTCCTCACACCTCGTCGTGATGTCACTCGGCTGAGCAGTTAATGCCATTGAAGCGTTGACGGCCCCCAGCATCCAGCCCCGCGGAATAAATGCAAACGTCTTCCTTCTGCAAAGTTGATCAAGCCAAAGAGGCAGCCTTGACTGCCCCCCTTTCTCTCACTCTCTGTTCTGTCCAGAAGCAAGGCCTGTGGGCCTTAGCACCAAAGTACACCCCGAATCCAACAACTTCAGCCACCTCTGCCCTCTGGATCTGCTCTCTTATCCCGGCTAACTGCTCCTCTGCCCTTTGATCCCAGCACCCCCCAAACCCTCTGCAGCTCCTTCTCCTCGGAGGGAAAGCTGGGGCCCCCCACCTCTGGGGTCACCCCCCTGACTGCTCCACTCTGCCCCCCGACACCTCCTTGCTGCCTCGGGCAGTGAACAGACACTTCTTTCCCGCCGGAGCCCTCGCTGCACCCAGGCAGTCACCCCGCACCTCCTCCAACTCTCTGTTTAAATGTCATGTCTTCTGGGATGGCCTCCCATCTCCTTAGTGAAAGTCGCAGCCCATTCTGCACCCAGCTCTGCCAGCACTCCTCATCCTCTCTTCCAGTTTGATTTTTCTCCTTTGTCCTGACCCCATCAGACATGCCGTATGAGCAGTTTGGTGTTTTGTTGTTAACTGTCTATCTCCCCACGAACGAACGCGTAAGCTCCGTGAGGGAGCGGCACTTTGCCCGTTTTGCGCCCAATGCCCGTCGCACAGCAGACCTGCAATCCATAATTTATCGAACAAATGAATGTCCCACCTCATACTTCTTAAAGAAATTAATGGCCATCAGTTATCACCTTTGACCCCCTGATTGGTGACCTCTGGCACAGCTGAAGACCTTTAGCTCTGACCAGTGGGTGAAAGGTTGGCCTCTGCTCCTGATGGATTTTCTTCTTTGTACTCTTGGGCTGGATGAGATGCTTGTGTGAATCAGCTCATCACAGGCCTTCCTCCCCGAGAACCGACGGGGCCTGGGGTTTGCAAGGAACGGGTACAAAAAGGCAGAGGGAGGGAAGGTATGGGATGCTGGGGGTTGGGTGGCGGGAGTGGGGGGACGCAGGGAGGGATGTGGGCACCAGGCACGATGGCATCTTGGTCCTGTGCTGGAGTCAGCCCGCCTGGGTGGGGGTCCCGGGCTGGGTACTCCTGGCTCCCTGCCCCCCCTTTCTTGTCTCTCAGATGTGGCTCACACCCCTGCCCACCGTCTGGGCTTGTTCTGCAGATTAAATAGGGTCCTCCACGGAGAGCAGCTGGCGCATGGTAGGGGCTTAGAGCCAGAGAGAAGGGACCAAGGAACTGATGGTCTGTCCTCATTTGGGGAAGGGGGCTGGGGCCACCGCACAGGGCCAGGGGTGTGTACGGCAGAGCCAGGACTGAGGTTGGCAGACTCCCAGTTTAAGGCTTTCTGCACAGCATTTCCTGCGTCCTCTCCATCAGCGTTCAGTTCTCCGGCCACGCAGCCCGTCCCCGCCAGTGCCCCTCCGACCAGGCTGAGGGCCCTTCCGGGCCTCCGCCCTTCCTGCCGTACCAGGGCCCCAGGGCTGGCCGGGGCTTTCCACCAGCCGGCGAGGGAGGGGACTTCAGCCAGGAATGTGCCCTTCGCTTGAGCCCACTGGCCCGGCAGGCAGCAGACCCTGCGGGGTGGGTGACGTCAGCCCTGCGGTGCAGGCCCGGCTGGTTTACCCGCAGGACCTCGCCCTCCCAGGGAGCTGATGACCTTGCCCGGGGAGCAGAGCAGCGAGATCATTCACCAGCCCACGCCAGGGCCCATGGCCGGGGCGCACGGCTGGGAGGCACGTCCATACGGTGGGGGACAGAGGGGACCCCCCGGCCAGGGCCGGGGTTTGGGGGGGCCCCTGCTTCATTCTCTGCAGCTCCGCTCATGAGTATTGTACAAATCTGTCTGTGTGTATGTGACTGTACAGCTGCTGGGGCAGCTTCCTGATGGCAAAGCACGTTCTACGTTTCGCACGAACTTAGGTGGATGTTGATTCATCTAACCTTGTTCAAAAAGTATGTTTGCATCTGAACCAAGATGGAGGATAAATATTTTAAAAATACTTTTCACCACTTAAGATCGCAGCCCTGTCTGTCCCCTTTAGGTTTTACATGACACAGAAAGGACTTCGCACCCCAGAGCAGACCCAGGAATTGAAGTAGAATACTGAAACGGTATTAGCAACTTGAAGCAGAAAGTTCTCAGCCGGGGGAAGAAATAGAATTCTTCTCATTAAGAGATGGTGTTCCCCCTCACCCCAGGCAATGTTGCACAGAAAAGAAATCGGCTGGAGCTCTTTTTTTTTTTTTTTTTTTGCATAGTGAGTTCATTCACATTAGAATTGTGTCCTTTTTCAAAAGAAGATACCTTGTGATTGTTGTGAATTTTAAAAAAGGAACCACTTTTTAAGACATTTGTGGCTCTCGTGTAAATATTCTGTCTTCAGAAATAGATGTACTGACCTAGAAATTGGTAAAGGGTCCTCTAGCAATGCAAATGCAAATTATATGTTAGAAAGCTAATATTTTTCTCTAGAAATATCACAAGATTCTGGACTTAAAAAACATATATACAGGGCTTCCCTGGTGGCACAGTGGTTAAGAATCCGCCTGCCAATGCAGGGGACACAGGTTTGAGCCCTGGTCTGGGAAGTTCCCACATGCAGCGGAGCAGCTAAGCCCGTGCGCCACAACTACTGAGCCTGCGCTCTAGAGATCCTGCGAGCCACAACTACTGAAGCCCGTGCGCCTAGAGCCCGTGCTCCACAACAAGAGAAGCCACCGCAATGAGAAGCCCGTGCACCGCAACGAAGAGCAGCCCCCTCTCGCCGCAACTAGAGAAAGGCCGCGCGCAGCAACGAAGACCCAACCCAGCCAAAAATAAATAAATTTATTGAAAAAACCCAAAACATATATATATATATATATAAATTTAACAAACTATATGCGTATACACATGCATTATATATACATGACATATATACAGTCATTATATATATTACATATATACTTATGCTGTATATCTTTACATAGAATATATATGAAATCTCACATGTCGACATTTCTGGTCCATTGGGTCGTGGTGCCAGGAGTTGGCCTACTCTGGCCGTGGTTCTGGACTCTGCCTGCACCTCCTCCATCTCCTTCTGGAGATGCCTGCAATGTTCCAACCCCAGGAGCTCAGCCCCCAGGCAGGTCCCAGCCTCAGTCTTCTGTCTGCTCCAATCCTGCCCGGGGTTTATCTCCTTCACTGACTCAGATCCTTGCGATATGGACCATCAGTCACTGGTTTCTGCTTTTGCTTCTTAGCCGTGTCTGAGTCCAAGCCCTTTGGAGCCCAGGCTTGGGTGCCACCCCTTGAGACAGGTGGGAGAAAGTGGGCCCTAGGTGGGGGGTAGCACTCAGATGAGCCCTCAGGCAACTCCCCACAGAGTGAACCACCAGCCCCACACCACACGCTGGGAGCACAAGGTCTCCCTGAGCAGCCAGGCACCTTCTGGTTGATTCCCCACGTGGCGCCCTCCTCCTGCTTCCCTGCATCCTCTTCCTCCTGTTCCAGCACGTTTCCTGCGTTTCCCGGCAAAGCAGGTCCAGCTCCGGGCTTGTCCTTAGCAGGCGGGGTGAACTAGTCCTCTGCTGTCTCCATCTGACGATTTCCTACCTTTAGTCACCCCCGAGCCATTGCCACATCAGCAAACCTCCTCAACTGTGATTTCTTCTAATGTTTTCCCCTGTAAAGAGGCTCCCCTTGAGAGAAGTGTAATACGCCAGACACAAAATGACAAATTCTGAATGATTCCACTCATGTGAGGTCCCTAGAGGAGTCAAGCTCATAGAGACAGAAAGTAGAAGGGTGGGGACCAGCGGAGGGGAGGGGGAACGGAGTGAGTGTTTGATGGGGACAGGATTTCAATCTGGGAAGATGAAAATGTCCTAGAGAAGTTGGTGGTGGTGGTTGTACAACAATGTGAATGGACTTGATGCCACTAAACCATACTCTTAAAAATGGTTGATTTCATTTTATGTATTGATATATTTTAACCACAACTGAAAAAAAAACCCAGCTGATAAACATAATATTTTTTAAAATTACTTACTTACTTAATTTATTTATTTTTGGCTGTGTTGGGTCTTCGTTTCTGTGTGAGGGCTTTCTCTAGTTGCGGCAAGCGGGGGCCACCCTTCATCGCGGTGTGCGGGCCTCTCACTATCGCGGCCTCTCTTGTTGCGGAGCACAGGCTCCAGGCGCGCAGGCTCAGTAGTTGTGGCTCACGGGCCTAGTTGCTCCGCGGCATGTGGGGTCTTCCCAGACCAGGGCTCGAACCCGTGTCCCCTGCATTGGCAGGCAGATTCTCAACCGCTGCGCCACCAGGGAAGCCCCAAACATAATATTTTTATGTGACACTTGGAAGAATTTAATTAGACGTGGATTGAGACCTTACAAAAAGACTCCCTTTTTACTTAAATTTAATTCAAAAGGAAACCTTACATCTCTGTGTCATCAAGGGTTTCCTGTGCTACGTACAATTTTCCTAGGGGATAATGTTTAGAAACGTTTAGAAATGTTTGTCCGTGTACCACCTCGGTCCCTCTTGTGAACAGCTGTGAGTCATCGCGGCAGCATGCTTGCCCACACCTCAGGGTACCCTGGCCTTCAAGAGGCAGCCTGGGGTACAAGGGGGCAGACGTTGGAAGTCTCACATCCCATCCTGATGCTTCCATGTATGAGCTGTGTAACCTCGAGTGAGTGGTTGAACCTCTCTGAGCCTTAGTTTCCTTTGCTGTAAAGTGGAGATGCTAAGGGTTCCTACCTCATGTGACTAGTGAGAGGATTAATTGATGTCGGGCATGTAAGGCATACAGCACGGCACACAGCAGCTCCACTTAAGCCTCTTCTGCTGTTATTATTATTTAATTAATTTGTTTATTTTTGGCTGCGTTGTATCTTCGTTGCTGCACGCGGGCTTTCTCTAGTTGTGGTGAGTGGGGGCTACTCTTCTTTGTGGTGCATGGGCTTCTCATTGCGGTGGCTTCTCTTGTTGCAGAGCACAGGCTCTAGGCGCACGGGCTTCAGTAGTTGTGGCTCACGGGCTTAGTTGCTCCGTGACATGTGGGATCTTCCCAGACCGGGGCTCAAACCTGTGTCCCCTGCATTGGCAGGCAGATTCTTAACCATTGCACCAACCAGGGAAGTCCCCTGCTGTTATTATTATTATTATTTTAATCTTTATTGGAGTATAATTGCTTTACAATGGTGTGTTAGTTGCTGCTGTATAACAAAGTGAATCAGCTATACATATACATACATTCCCATATCCCCTCCGTCTTGCGTCTCCCTCCCACCCTCCGTATCCCACCCCTCTAGGTGGTCACAAAGCACCGAGCTGATCTCCCTGTGCTATGCGGCTGCTTCCCACTAGCTATCTATTTTACATTTGGTAGTGTATATATGTCCATGCCACTCTCTCACTTCGTCCCAGCTTCCCCTTCCCCTTCCCCATGTCCTCAAGTCCATTCTCCACATCTGCGTCTTTATTCCTGTCCTCCCTGCTGTTATTATTGAGCAGAGGGTGAAATGGTATTTGGTCACCTCCTCCAGGGAGCCTTCCCTGACTGCCTCCTCCACTGCCCAGACTGGGTTAGGTTCTCCTCTGTGCTCCCCAAGTTCCTCGGGAATGCCCCATTGTGACATTGTGTCTGGCGGCAGTGAAGGGTAAAGGCTGCTGCATGCAGTTGCTCACAGGGATCTACCTAGGTTGGCCCCAGAGTGGCCAGCATCTTCGGGGTGAGCAGAGGCAGCCCTGTTGCACCACACCATGGCTGGTGTGCAGTGAGTAGCAGCAGGTGGCTCCGGGGTCTCCCAGGGTCCGCACACCAGGCCCCCACCCCAGCCAAGGGCAGCGGGGACCTGAGGGACTATTCCAACCAGCTGACCCAGGGACAGCAGTCACCCAGCACGTGCTGACACCCCCTGCCGTCCCTTCAGTGTCTGGAAGGAAGCTCAGGACTCCCTCCGATACAAGTGAGCACACGGCCGCACCTCCAGCTGGGCAGACCTGCTGCGGCAGGATGACAACAGGCGTCCTGACCCTCCGGTTGGGTTTTACTGTTTACAGAGAGTCTGCACGTCCATCACCTGCTCAGGTCTTCACAGGATGACCCCGAAGTGGTCATGGCAGTATCGTTATCCCCTTGGGGCGGAAGAATAAGAAACTAGCTCAGGGGCTTCCCTGGTGGCGCAGTGGTTGAGAGTCCGCCTGCCAATGCAGGGGACACAGGTTCGTGCCCTGGTCCGGGAAGATCCCACATGCCGCGGAGCGGCTGGACCCGTGCGCTATGGCCACTGAGCCTGTGCGTCCGGAGCCTGTGCTCTACAACGGGAGAGGCCACAGCAGTGAGAGGCCCGCATACCGCAAAAAAAAAAAGAAACTAGCTCAGGGAAGTGAGCAGACACAGAAGGACAAACGCTCTAAATTCCTTTCACGTGAGGTCCAATTAACAGAGACAGAAAGTAGAATGGGGACCCCAGGGGCTGGGGGGTGGGGGATGGGAGTTGGTGTTTAATGGGGGCAGAGCTTCAGCTCAGGAGGAGGAACCATCCTGGAGATCACTGTGGCACTTCATGCCACTGGACGGTGCACTAAACATGGTGAATTTTATACTATGTATATTGTACCACAATTTGAAAAAATTTAAAACTAATAACGTAATAATTATGTATTAATATATAATATACTATAGAGAAGAATATGTCATCACATGTAAGTATACACATATATCCCTAACCAGCAGCCTGAGTGGTCCAGGGAACTCCTATGTCAGCTCTTGACTCTCCTCTGCTCAGACCCTCCAAGGCTCCTCTCGCCAGAGAACACTCGGAACCCCCATGAGGCCCCGGGTGCTGACTCGCTCGCTGGCCTCCTAGCTGTCTCCTGGCTCGAGGCCTTGCGTGTCCTGTTCGCTCCGCCTTGACTCCCCTCGAGATGCCCCCAGGCGGCTCCCTCCCTGCCTTGTCTTTACTAGATGACCTCTCTGCAGAGGCCGCCCTGGCACCGCCCCCCCCCCACGGTGTCAGATGCACAGCGTGTGGACACGTTCCTCTGGTCCAGGGTCTGTCCTCCGGCTGGGATGGAGGAGGGGGGCAGGCAGGACCTAGAAGGGTCCCTGCATCTTTGCCGACCGCAGCAATGTTTTATTTCCTGTGGCCCAAGCACTCACAAGCATGTTACTTGCAGTAGCCCCGCCAGGTGGTAAAGGTGGTACCACTTTCTCATTCTACCTGGGTCCTGGCCAATGTTGCTGAGGCCCTTTTAGACGCCCTCGGTCTCCCGCCCTCCCCCCCCCACCCCGCTCCTGGAAGTGGGGACAGAAACCTACAGCCCCTCCTGTCCCCTGAGCAGCCCCACGGCCAGGTCTGGCCAGTGAGTCAGCAGCTGACTCTCCAGCTGTGTCCTGGCCACAGGCTGAGCTGGATGGCCTTGCCTGAGGCCGGGACCCTGGTCGTGAGGGGGACAGGTGGGCCGGGGGCAGCCCCAGGGGAGGGGAAGGGGGATCCATGGGAGCCACGGGGACAGCCCGAGGCTTGGTGTGGTGCCCCTCAGTGGGGGGAGGGTCCCCAGGTCCCCGGGTGCCAGCCCCCCGGGGTGCGATGTGGGCAGCCCTAGGGCCAAGTGAGGGATAAAGACCCAGGCCGCCTTTGTCCTCCACCTGCCCCTTGTCCCCTGTTTATGTCCTTCCTTCCCGTAAGTGGCTGGGCCCTGGCCTGCTGGCCCGGAGCCAGGCACACCTGTAGGACAGGTTGGGCAGAGACCTTGGGGGTGGGGCGAGGACTGGCGGTGATTCAGGCCCTTGGGGAGCGTGCTGGGCGCCTTTTCAGGCCACCATGGTGCAGCTCCCGCCGCCCTGGGCCAGGGATTCTCAGCTGAGCCCAAGAGGACGAGGGGGTCTGCCTGGGTCGGGGAGTCATGTCCAAATCCCCAGAGACTCTCCATCCTCAGTGGGCGTTTCCTGGAGGAACCGAGGTCCGGGAGAGAGAGTCGGGTGGGACGTAGAAACCACGTGAGAGCCACTGGCCCCCCCCCACGCGAGGCCCCAAAGAGTCGGGTGCCCTGGGAGAGGCAAGCAACAGGTCACACCTGGGGAAGCAGCGAGGGGAGAGCGCGGGCGCGGGGAGGCGTGTCCGGTGAAGAGCCGGGGGGAGACCGTCCTCCCAGGAAGGAGACTCGGGGTGTCCAGCCCGGGGCTATCTCTGGCTGCAGGTGAGGGAGGGTCAGGCGCTCGGGAGCTGTGACACAGTCGGGAGAGAAGTTTCCTCCTCCAAGGGACCGACTGCCCCGTTCACGGAAGATGCCCTTCCGCGCAGTCTCCTCTGTCTCCCGGGACCACGAAGAGCAGACAGTCGCCAAGCATGGACTGACTGCGGCCGGTGGGATCCCGGCGGCGTCCGCTGCGGACGCCAAGGCCCACGGCATCTGTCCCCTGGGGGCTGGCCGCCAGCACCCCCTTTCCCCTCAACACTACTCCCCACAAGGGTCGGGAAGTCCAGCAGGACCCCCTTCCCTTTCCTGTCCGAATCTGCTCCCACCCCTTCCTCCCGGCTCAGCTTCTCAGAAGGGACGGTCAGCGCACAGAGGCTGCAGGGCCGCGGGGCTCAGGTCAGGGGTCCTGCCGCGCCCGCCACTGGGGACCTCTGGGCGGCCCAGCAGCTGGCGCTGTGCACCGAGCCCCGCGGCCCCTCCCCACCCCGGCGCCCCGGGGCGCAGCACCCTGATTTCACGCTCCCCGCGCCTTTGCCAGGAGCCTTTGCGTGTTGGGGGCGGGGCTTCCTCAGCAGGGCCCTGGAGCGCCCCTCTCGGGCTTCCTTCGGGCGTGGGGACGAGGCTCTGGGGTCTCCTCAGCGGCCCCGGCGAAGGGGTTCCCGCCGCCTGGTAGGGTCAGGCTCCTGTCCCCGGGTCTCCGGTCCGCTGTTCCCGTCGTCTCTCCGAGACCTCGTTTCTGCTCTCTGTTCCCCGACTGTCTCCTCCATGCCCACGGCTCACGGCCCACGGCCCACGGCCACTTCCCGGGGGCCCACAGGGCCAAAGGCCAGTGGAGCAAGTGCCCGGACCTGGGAAAGCAGCCTTGTCGCTGCCCTGCGGCCCCCGACTCCAGCCCCCGTCTCGCCTGTGCTCGGGCCACAGCTGCAGCGACTGCTCCACAGCCTCGACGGCTCTCCCTCCCGCCCCTCCGTCCACGCCCCGCCCCCCCTCGGTGCCTCAGTGGCCTGGCAGCCACCGGGCGCACGACAGGCTTCCCACAGGGACCCCGGGAAGCTCCCTGCAAAGGACCAGCTGCTGGACGTGGGACCTCGGGCTGCCGCCCCCCGCCTTGCCCCGGCAGCTCAGGGTCTAACTGGGATGCACAGTCTTCCTGAACGGGCTCCCTGGGAGGCGGGCCCCTCCGCACGCCCCTCCACCAGGGCTCTCCAGCCCCACTGCTGCCCCCTGGCTCTGCCCACCCCCCCAGGTGCCCAGCCGCTGTGGCTCCTTCTCTGTCCGCCCCTGGGTTCTCTGGTGGTCAGAGTCGATGGTCCTACAAACGGCAGAAGGGACGGGTGGCAGGGGTGGGGACTGGGGAGCCGCTCCCCCCGAGATCTCGTGTGGCTCTGCCACCATCCCGTGAGCAAATCCTACCGTCCTGTTTCCACGGCTGAGGGAGCTAGAGGTCTCGTGGTCAGCGAGTCCCCTCAGGCTGAATCGTCACCCCCAGCCTCTCCAACTAGTTGTGCTGAGGGACCAGTTTGGTTTTGCTTTGTTACATTTTGATTTGATTTTCAAATCTCATGCTCTTGCAAAGCGTAATAAAAATGAATGACTGGGAAAATAAGGAGGAAGAAAAGAGACCTACCAATTACGAGCCCTTTCTGTTGCTGCTCTCATTCTATCAACAGATAGAAAGTTATTTGTCAAACTGCCGTAGACATTTCTAGACACGGGTCAGCGCTGGTCTCTCCACCACATCCCAGGCTGCACGAAGAAGGTGACCCTGGGTGACCTTCCTCGGAGCTGCGTCCTCAGGAATGACCTCTTGATGGGGGAGGGGGAGACTCCCGGCTCAGCCCTGCACCTTGGGAGGGGAACTTGGAGTCCCCCAGGCAGTGGGCGTGGCGATGGTAAAACACTGGAACACCGGATTTTAAATTACGCACTCTTCAGTTTCTGGGGCGTGATCGGTAATCCGGTAATCAGATAATCAGGCTGGTGTTAGGACACACCTGCTGGACCTTGCTGCCTGCAGCCCCCTGGCTGGGAAGACCCACCTTCACTCTTCAGCTCTGGTGTGAGCCCAGTGGTGGGGGGCAGGCGGGGGCTCACCCTTGGACACCTGGGGGCGGCAGGTCAGACCTGCGACTTCTCTGAACCTCAGCTCGGTCAACGCAGAAATGGGGCAGATAATGCCTTCTTGTCTGCTGACATTCAAGGGATGTTTAAAAAAACAAGAAAAAGGTATGTGCAGGAAAATGCTTTATAAATTTGAAAATTACCCAAGGGTCGAGGGAAGATGGTTTTTCACAACCTCAGAGACCCCTTGAGAGCTGTCCCAGGCTCCGATTAACTCTTTAATTTCACTCCTCGGTGTATTTATTAATTCATCCTTCCTTTGCTCATTTAATAAGGATTTATTTACCTGCTGGCGTGTGCTCTCCGCCGGGGCCCTGCAGTCTGTCGAGGAAGCAAAGGCAGCGGTGCACAGGCCCCACCATCAGGAGGTCCCAGGTCACCGGGTTCTCCCCCTGGAGCTTGGTGGGTTGGTGCGGGGGACCCCCAGGTCTTCCTGGAGGAGGTGGCCTCTCAGGGGGACTGTCGGGTGAATCACGCGGCATCCACACATTGGACGGACATGCAGGTGGTACCCGAGCTGGGTGGAGCCCGCCGTGGTAACATGGTGAGGTGTCTGGGGTACAGGGTTGGGAGGAAAAGACAGAAGCAAGCAGGTTCCAGCAGAGCGTCTGTAACTTGGTGCCATTTCTGTAGGGTCTCCACTTGTTCTTTGCTGTGTCAGAATCGCCCTGTGGTGCAGGGGCGGGAGAGCTCCTCCACAAACCGCAGAGCGTCCCCTCCTCTCATCACAGTCCTGTCCTGAGCCGACCCCCCAGCAGAGGAAGCTTGCGGTCAGACTTTCCAGACGTAAGCCGGGGTCCTGAGGCACAAAGTCAGAGTCTCAGAAAAGGCTGTGAGGGACCGTCTACCCCACGTGGGCGCCGAGTAATCTCTGGACCGACCCCTCACCAGTGGGTCAACGGCCGTTACCTCCAGGGGTGAGATTTAAGATGATTTTTCACTTCTCTTTCCTCTCTCGGCACAGTTTGACACATACAGTAACCAAATACTACTTTGTAAAAATAACAGTTTTATTGAGATTTAATTCATAGACCATAAAATACACCCTTTTAAACTAGACAAGGCAGTGTTTTTTGTTTCTTTGTTTTTTGGCTGCATTTGGTCTTTGTTGCTGCGTGTGGGCTTTCTCTTGTTGCGGTGAGCAGGCTTCTCATTGTCGTGGCTTCTCTTGTTGCGGAGCACGGGCTCTGGGCGCGCGGGCTTCAGGAGTTGTGGCACGTGGGCTCAGTAGTTGTGGCTCACGGGCTTTAGAGCGCAGGCTCAGTAGTTGTGGCGCACGGGCTTAGTTGCTCCGCGGCATGTGGGATCTTCCCGGACCAGGGCTCGAACCCGTGTCCCCTGCAATGGCAGGCAGATTCTTAACCACTGCACCACCAGGGAAGTCCCAAGGTAGTGTGTTTTAGTATTTTCACACAGTCGTGCAACCATCACCACCATCTAGTTTCAGTACATTTTATCCAAAAAGAAATCTGGTGCCACCAGCTGTCAATCCCCACGGCCGCCCCTTCCCTGCTGATGGCTGCCCTGCCCTCTGTTTGTGTGAATTTGCCTACTCTGGACATTTCCTTCAATGTGGCCTTTGGGACTGGCTTCTTTCATTCAGCATAATGTTTTCAAGGTTTATCCAACTCCTTGTATGTACTTCATTCCTTTTTTTTTTTTTTTTTTTCGGTACGCGGGCCTCTCACTGTTGCGGCCTCTCCCGTTGCGGAGCACAGGCTCCGGACGCGCAGGCTCAGCGGCCATGGCTCACGGGTCCAGCCGCTCCGCGGCATGTGGGATCTTCCCGGACCAGGGCACGAACCCGCGTCCCCTGCATCGGCAGGCGGACTCTCAACCACTGCGCCACCAGGGAAGCCCCTTCATTCCTTTTTATTATTTCCTATTCTATTATATTCCTATTTTATTATTTATTGAAATATTGAGGAATATTGCAACCATCTGTTATTGTTACAAATATTGTACAAAGCCCAGCAGGCCTTGACTTTGGCATAAACTTGGGGAAGGTGCCTAAATTGTAGCATCACTCGTGTCTCAGAAGTGTTTCTACTGAGCGTATGTCATGTGACGTGTTGGAAAGGCCCACGTGAACACACGGTGCCTTGTAGTCAAGGCAGAAAGAGTTGTGTAATAAACAGGCAAAGAGAGACACTGGATAATTTCAGTGCTCTGCAGACAGGATGGCAGGGCAGACTGGGACGTGTTGGGTAAAGGCGTCTCTGCAGGGGCGAGATTTGAGCCAAGACCTGTCTGGGGAGCCGTGAGCCCCAGGAGGGGGAGGTGGGCCTCAAGGCCGGAGCACGAGGGGGGTTTTGAGAAGCAGAGAAGCTGTGCACTAAAGCTGCTGGGTGCCTGGGGGCACGGGGCCCTGCAGGCCGAGTGAGGAGCTGGGGGGTCCTAAGGCAGACGGGAAGCCGTCTCTTTAAACTGCGGGGTAACCCATCCCATGTATTCTTGCAAAGCTCACTCTGGTGGCCACGTGGAGAGCACAGGTGGGAGTGAGGGTTTAGGGCACACAGATGGGACCGTGGCAATGGTCCAGGGTGGAGGGGACGGTGCTGTGGACCAGGGTGGAGCCGTGGAGATGTGACAAAGGAGCAGATCAGGACTGTTTTGGTGGGAGAGCTGAACAAGATTTGCTGATGTGATGTGAGGCACAGGAAACTGTCAGCTGTTGGCTGAGAGGTAACATGGGGGTGGGGGGAGGGGGGGCGCGGCCCAGCGACCGTGGTCACTGCTGCTGTGCTGTTACCTGTAACGCTTTCCCAGTCCAGGGGGTCCAGGTTAGAAGGGCTGGGGCTGGCACTGAGGCCAGACTCAGGTGCGCCGGCAAGTGTGGACAAGCCCTGAGCGGCTGGATGAGGTCTCAGACAGTGAGTCCTGGGGAAGGGAAAGTGAGGCTGCCCAGGCTTCTGTACCCGTAACAGCCAGGGCTGCAGCCGGACCCTCCTGGTGACCTGGGACAGGGCCTTCCTCGCTCCCCAGCCTCCTGGGCTACCTGGGGGGTGGGGCGTGGCTCTCCCTCCCGGTCCTTGGCTGCCCGCTGACCATGGGCACTGGTGTAACCTGAGCGCCCTGTGTGTGGGCGGCGTGGCTGTGTGGCCTGGGGCCAGAGTTGGGGGCAGGACAGCCGCTCTGCTGGTGCTCAGCTGGGTGCTGCTCTGCAAACAGACTCCAGTCACGCACCCAGTGGGGCTCAGCTGGGCCATCACCTGGCACGGCACCCAGGGCCACTGCAACCGTGGAGGGAGGGGCTGGTCACACTGCACTGACTGCGTGGCCCCGCTCCGGTCCGGTCAGGGTTATCCCGGGAGACAGGAGGACAGATGAACAAGATGAGTGTGGGTGGCCTGGGGACCCTGTGATTCTCCCCGGAAACATACTGGGGCAATGCAGGTGGGTGGGGAGCTGGTAAAACTGCCTTTTCTGGTTTCCTTCCCTGCAGCCCTTCATCTGGAGAGATGGGCTCTGCTACATCCACAAGTGGTTAATGTGCAGAGGGGCTGATGGTCGGGGCTAGGGGCTTTGGGAGGAGCCCCCCATTCTGAAGGCTGCAGGCTCCAACACAGGGAAGTCAGACCCCAGTGTCTGGTCTGCCTCAGCTGGGGGAGTGGAGGGCAGGCTGAACACAGACCCTGTGGCATCTGAACACAACCAGAGACAAGTTTATTGTCACTCAATAAAATCCTGGGCAGCACTTAACATATGTGTAAGACAAAGCTGGATGAGGCACGGGTTCTGTCCCAGGGAGCTTAGAGCCCAGTAAAATTAAGCCGCGGGTAATTGATTCCTTCACAGCCTGTCCCTATAGCTCCCCTCAACTGCTCTCTCTCTACTCTTCCTCTTGATCCCCCCACCCACCCACCCACCCATCCATCCATCCATCTAACCACCCACCCACCCATCCATCTAACCACCCACCCACCCATCCACCACCCATCCATCCATCCATCCATCCATCCACCAGCCATCCACCACCCATCCACCCATCCACCCACCCATCCACCCACCCATTCATCCATCCACCCACCCACCCACCTACCCACACACCCGCCCACCCATCCGTCCACCCATCCATCCATCCACCCACCCA
>NW_021703774.1:697953-784839 GCF_005190385.1 Monodon monoceros | reverse complement strand
CCAGCCATCCACCACCCACCCACCCACCCATCCAACCACCCATCGGTCCGTCCACTCATCCATCCATCCACCCACGCACCCACCGACCCATACACCTGCCCATCCATCCATCCACCCATCCATCCATCCACCAGCCATCCACCAGCCATCCATCTATCCACCCATCCATACACCCACCCATCCATCCATCTACACACCCACCCAGCCACCCACCACCCATACATCCACCCACCCACCCACCCATCCACCCACCCATCCACCCATCCACCCATCCACCCATCCACCCATCCATGCATTTGTCAGAGCCCTTACCACACTGACTCAGCATTGTGGTTTGATGTCCTGTCTCCTCCTCCAAAAGCAGTCAGAGATTGTGTACTCAGCCATTAGTACATGGCCTGGCACTCAGTAAGTGCTCAGTAAAAGTTTGTTGAATGAATAAATAAAAGCATGATTGACTATAATATGACACAGTGTGAGATAAGTGCCATCAGAGGTGTTTTGTGTCTCTTGTTCACCATTAAATCTCAGCGTCTGGAGCATAGCAGTTGCTCAATAAACATTAACATTAAAATGAACAAGCAGGGAGTTCCCTAGTTGCCTACTGGTTAGGATTCCGAGCTTTCACTGCCTTGGCCTGGGTTCAGTCCTGGGTTGGGGATCTAGATCCTGCAAGCCATGAGGCGTGGCCAAAAAAAAAAGAAAAAGAAAAAGAAAATGAATGGATGAGTAGAGCTACGGGGAGTTCCAAGAGGAAAACTGTTAGGTCCTGCTGGCGAAATGGGCCCAAGAACAGAGAAGAAAAGTCTACAAGGCTTTCCGGTGGTGGATTAGCTAAAGGCCTCTGTGGTGGCCAGAGTGCTGTGAACCCCAGTCTTTGGGACCCACTGCAGAACTGGCCCTTCTCACCCGTGGCCTGTGGAGCTGTCCGTGCCTTGGATCATCAGGGAAATCATCTGATGCTTGAAGTGGGGCGTGGAAGCCTGGAAGCAGGTTCTCTGCATCACGGTTGAGCAGCAGACACGTCAGGGACCAGGGAGGAGGTCGCTAGAAGGCAGGTGTTGCCTTAGTAGAAGCATTGCCTCCAGAGGACGGGCCATTTCCTGAGAAGGGAGCGCAGGGTGAGCTGCAGAGGCTCCGTCAGGAGCGACAGTCTCGGGAGCAGCCATCTCCCTGCCGGCTGCACCGGGGCCAGGCCTGCTGTGGCCGAGCCCACCCCTACCCGCTATCCTTATTTCCTCTGGTCACCTCTACCCTCCCGTGACTCCCTGTCCCCACCTAACCCTCTGGCTACGCCCAGCCCTGGGGGCGCCGCTCCCCTGGTCTCAGACTTCTGCCCTCAGGGACAGAGCGGGGGTGGACAGGCATCCCCCCGCCTCAGGAGCCAGCAAGTCCACCCGCTTGCTGCGGCCCCAATTCAAGGAATTATCCTTGATTCTTCCGTACCCCTCACCTCGTATTAATCCACTAGAAAGTTTTATCAGGCTTCAGAACTATTCCAAATGTACCCAGTTCTCTCTGTCTTCACCCCTCACACCCCAGCCTTGGCCACGCTCATCCCCCACCTGCAATACTAGCTCAGCCCTTCGACTGGAGTCCTGTCCCCTCTCCCCGCTACGAACATTGTTCAGAGTAGCCACAGTGCTTGTATTTAGTTATTGACGTAGAGTTGATTTACAACATTGTGTTAGTTTCAGGTGTACAGCGTAGTGATTCAGTTATATATATATATATATATATATGTATTCTTTTCATATTCTTTTCCATTATAGGTTATTATAAGATACTGACTATTGTTCCCTGTGCTACACAGTAGGTCCTTGTGGCTTATCTATTCTATGTATAGTGGTTTGTATCTGTTAATTCCATACTCCTCCTTTGTGCCCCCCTCCGCCCCCCCACTCTGGTAACTATAAGTTTGTTTTCTATGTCTGTGAGTCTGTTTCTGTTTTGTAAATATAAAAGCCTCTTGAAGGAAAAAATTTCCTGCATAGAATTCTATACCTAGCCCAGCAATTCACCAAGTATAAGAGTGGGATATACATTTTCAGTTTTTAATAATCTCAAAAAAGTTACCCCCACATTTTCTTTCTCAGAGACCTGCCCCACCAGTGAGGGTCTGAACCCGTTTTGGTTCCTGGTCATTCGAATGTGACCCCTTTCTCTGTACGTTAGAGAAGCTGGCAGGGTCTCCCTATACCTGCTGTTTTGAAAGTTAGCTATGCCATGCCTTTGTGTATTTCTATTTTCAAACACTGTCCTGGTCACTTGCTGTGCCCTTTGAACTTGGAAACTGAAGGATATTTCAGTTCAGTTTTGGGAAGTTTTCTTGGACTGTTTCAGTGATGATTTTCTTACTCCTATTTCCTCTCTTCTCTCTTCCAGGAACCCCTGTTTTTTAGAAGTTTAACTCTCCAGGACTAATTCCCTAATTTTCTTATTTTTTCTCTTGTATATTCTATCTCATTGCCTTTTAGCTCTACTTTCTGGAAGATTCTCTCAACTTTATTTTCTGTCTGTTGAGTTTATTATTTCTGCTTTCGTGTGTATAATTTCCAAGAAAATTTTCTATTGCTACATAACAAACTACTCCAAAACTTAGAAATTTAAAAGAGCAATAGGGGCTTCCCTGGTGGCGCAGTGGTTAAGAATCCGCCTGCCAATGCAGGGGACACGGGTTTGAGCCCTGATCTGCTAGGATCCCACATGCTGCGGAGCAACAAAGCCCATGCACCACAACTACTGAGCCTGTGCTCTAGAGCCCGCAACCACAACTATTGAGCCCGTGAGCTACAACTACTGGAGCCCGCGCACCTAGAGCCTGTGCTCTGCAACAAGAAGGCCGCGCACTGCAACGAAGAGTACTTGCCACGAGTAGAGAAAGCCTGTGCACAGCAACCAAGACCCAATGCAGCCAAAAATAAATAAATAATAAATAAATAAATACACTTTATTGTCTCACAGTTTCTAGGGGTCATGGAATCCTGGTGGGGTTTGGATAGGTGGGCTCAGGGTTGAGGTCTCTCATAAGGTTTCAGTCTAGATGTTGGCTGGAGGCTTGATGGGGCTGGAAGATGCATTTAACACTTTCTGTTCTTGTAAGTTGGGCTGCTTCTGGGCTTTCCCGCTGCTGTCTTAGCACACAGAAACCGGCTGAAAGAACTCCCAATGGCCGAGGCTGGGACGACCTGAACAGCAAAATAAATAAAGTAGGATTAGAGCATAACCCAGTGTATACAGCAAGTATCCACACATCTATTCTGAAATAAATCAATGCTTGTCCCGTTGGATGGCTCTTGACCCCCAGCCCTGTGTTCCAGCACTGTTGGTAATAGTGTGAGAAACGTCAGATGAATCCCAGCCGAGGAGCATTTTCCAAAATATCTAACCAGCAGTCCTCAAACTGTCAAGGTCATTAAAAACAAGGAAAGCCTGAGAAAATCTTATAGCCAGGGGGAGCCTGAGAAGACGCAACAACTGAACTTCACGTGGTCCCTGGACAGGATCTTGGAACAGAAAATGGACATTAGGTAAAAACTAAGGGCATCTGCCTACAGTACGGACTTGAGTCAGTAATCCTGTAGCAGGATTGGCTCATTCACTGCGAGAAATGTACCAACGTAAGATGCTAATAACAAGGGGTGACACTGCACGCGGGGTACGTGGGAGCTCGGTATTCTCTCTCAGTCTTTCTAGAAAGTTAAAATTATTCTAAATGCCACTCCTAGGCGAAAGTTTATTCCAAAAAAAGGAAGGGAGGCCAGCGATATCCCTTTCAGTTTAATATCCCCACAACTTCCGATCACACTTGAAATCTGAATCCTTTAGCCTGGCCCAAAGAGGCCACCGATTCCAGTCTCCCTGGGGCTCCTGTGCAGGTCACGCCGGGTCCGGCGGGGGCTTCGCATCGCCTGTTTCCTCTGCCTCCTAGTCTTTCCCTCTCAGTTTAAGTGGACCCTTCTCAGGGGTCCCCGACCTCCTCCTGTGAAGTAGCCACCAGTCCCCACAGGGATCCCAGCCGCCGCCGCGCCCTGGTGACTGTCCGATGTTCTTGTCGTTTTGTCTGTTGTCTGCCTCCGCCCAAGGACATGTAGATCCCATGAGACCGGGGCTGTAACCCCAGGACCGAGAAAATCCGGCACGGGAAAGGCACTTGACTAATATTTTTTGAATGAAGACAGGATTTTCTGATGTTCTGCTCTCAGGTCCCATTGCTCTGTTTCGTTTAGAAAATACGGTCGCTCAGTCCTGTTCCCAGGATGATCTGTCACCCCCTATTATTTACTGCCCTGTCTTCTCAGTTATCTTGTGATGTTGCCCTAGTCAGTGGTTTTCAAACTATGCTTAACAAAGTTCTAGTTGTTTCAGGGCCATTGCCATCAGGGGGAGGCTCTGGGGCGACACTGGGCAGGGCGGCTCGAGCCCGGGTCCATTCTCGCCCTGTCACCCGCCCCAACCCCAGCTCTGGGTCTCTTTGTTTTGTGTATTAGACTTTCCTACTGTAAACTCTCGTCTAAGAGTTCTAAGGCTCAAGCAAGCGTGAAAACCCCTGCACTGGATCATTTTAATTCTGAGCTAAAATCATTAAGACTGTTGATTAGCACATGAAAGATGCCGACATCATGGGCAGGTAGGGAGATGCAAGTCAAAACCTCAACTTTACACCCACCAGAACGGCTATGGCCAAACAGACAGGGAGCTTCCCTGCTGGCGCAGTGGTTGAGAGTCCGCCTGCCGATGCAGGGGACGCAGGTTCGTGCCCCGGTCCGGGAGGATCCCACGTGCCGCGGAGCGGCTGGGCCCGTGAGCCACGGCCGCTGAGCCTGCACGTCCGGAGCCTGTGCTCCGCAACGGGAGAGGCCACAGCAGTGAGAGGCCTGCGTACAGCAAAAAAAAAAAAAAAAAAAGCGTGCAGCCAGTTTGGAAGTCTAGCAGTTCCTCAAAATGCTAAAGATCGCATGTTTACGTGACCCAGCAATTCCACTCTCAGGCAAGAGAATTGAAAACATATGTTCACACAAAACCTCGTGCATGAATGTTCATAGCTGCATTATTCATAATAGGAAAAAAATCCTTCAGTCGATAAATGGATAAACAAAATGTGATCTATCCATACAATGGAATATTAGTCAGGCATTAAAATGGTACTAGTCCGCGCTACAACATGGACGAAACTTTTCTTTTTTTTGAAGATTTCTTTGATGTGGACCATTTTTAAAGTCTTTATTGACTTTGTTACAGTATTGCTTCTGTTTTATGTTTGGTTTTTTGGCCGTGATGCATGTGGGATCTTAGTTCCCCGACCAGGCATCAAACCCGTACCCCCTGCATTGGAAGGAGAAGTCTTAACCACTGAACCGCCAGGGAAGTCCCGTGGACGAACTTTGAAAGCATTAAGCTCAATGAAAGAACTCAGTCGTAGAAGACCACGTGTTGTGTGATTCCATGGAGAGGAAAAGTCCAGAACAGGCAAATGCACAGAGACAGGAGGCGGACTGATCAGGGGTTGCCCAGGCCTGGGTTGCGTGGTTGGGAAATGGGGAGTGACGGCTGATCTGCGTGGGCTTTTCTTTCTGGGGTGATGAAAATATTCTAAAGTTGATCGTGGGGATGGTCACATAATTCTATGAATATATTAAAAACCATTGAATCGTATGCGTGAAATGGTGACTGCATGGTATGGGAGTCATAGCTCAGTAAGGCGGTTTAGGAAGGTAATTGTCCAGAGCACACGACGCGGGGCCTCAGTCCTCGTCTTCACGCCGTAAAGCGGCCCCGCGGCTGCGTGGCCCCGAGCTGACGATCTGCCGTCACAGACTTGACTCTCTGTGAGAGACACACTTTGTCTCTGCTCTATGTACCTGCAGCGCCTGCAACGGTGCTTCTCGGGCAATGTTTGCTGAATGAGGGACTGTTAAACTGCCCAGCCCCTTTCAGAAGAACCAGCCACCTGGACATGGGGAGTGAGGTCACCAGGCTGCCCCAGAGTGTCAGCTCTGTGGTCTGCCCTGGTGGCAGAGAGCCCGGGTCACACCCTTCCCAGGGGAGCCCGGATCCGGATCTGGGGACTGAGAGAGGTGGAGGTGCAAGCACCTGGCATCTTGGCCCAAAGTGGGCCAACCTGATGGGCGGTTCTCCTCCAGAGCTGTCCACTGGCGCTTGGCTTCCCCGGGCCCGGTCCTGCGTCCCCTCCCTTCTGTCCAGAAGGGTCAATCCCTGATCAATTCCCTGTACTCCAGCTCGGTGTCAGCGTCTGCTTCCAGGGAACTCGGTCGGGAGTGGTCCAAGAAGCAGGGGATGAGATGGGGTTCGGGTCTGGGTGCCTCTCTGCCCAGCCAGCAACCAGGACCCCAGTGCGTGGGAAGCAGAGCAGTGGGAGCCCTTGGCACAAGCTGGCATAAGCCACACTTCCACCCGTGGTAAAGGAGGAGGGCTAAGGCGTTGGCTCTGGGGAGTCATTGTGGGAAGGCTCGAAAAGGAAGGGAGGTGACAGCTGTGACCCAGGCCAAGGGGGTGTGTGACACAGATGCCATGCCGCACACACTACTGGCCCCTCGTTATCACTCCCTGTCTTGATTTATTCACCTATAAAGTGGTGGAGATCCACTTGCAAAGGAGGTAATTCTCTCTGCTTTGAGGACCAAACAAGGTAAAGCACTTGGAAACTTCCAGCACTCTGAGGACGCTGGTGGATCCCCTCCCAGTGTCTACCCTGTTGACCCGGTGTGACCGCCCCCTTTCAACCTCAGGTGCATCGCCATTTGGATAATAAATTACCTTAACAAGCCCTCATTCAGTCCCTGAATTCTGTGCCTCAGCTGTGGCTGCCCCAACCTGCATGTAGGGAACTCTGGGACCTACGCAACCCCATACTTTGCTAGATGGTCAGTCCGAGTTCCTGAGGACAGTCTGTCCTTTTCCTCTGAGGGGTCCCATCCCCAACTGCAGGGCAGCTCCAGAACATCCATGGCAGGCTTGCTGGGGGACTAGGAAGGAGGCCCCAGGGGCGGGGGTGCGGGCACTGTCTAGCGGGGCTGGAGGAGCTGTCCTGAGCCGGGCTGGCCCGGGCCAGCAGTGGCCCTGATGGGTGGCCCGGCCACACCAGGGCACACCGGAGCTCCCCCCGTGTCACCACCCCAGCCAGCCTTCCCTCCCCTCCCTTTTGCTTTCCTCATCCCTCAGTTTTATAAATTAAAACAAATGCTATCTTCACTTCAGATCTTCTTGTTCTTTGACCGCTGGGGTGCCTCATCCCCGTAAGAGCAAGGCCTTCGAGGTGCTGGACGGCAGACTTAGGGTCCGGGGCTGAGGACACTGGGTGAGGCCAGCACAGCTCCCACTTGCTCGGCATTTGCCAAACCCTTGCCGTGAGAGACCTGACCGCGCACCCCCGTCTCCCCGGTGGAACCTGTGCTGTCCTTGCCCTCACTTTCCTGGGTGGAGACAGACGGAGGCTGGCTGCAGGGGCAGCCAGGCTGTCGGTGACCGTGCAGCCAGGGCTTGGGCCCTGCAGTAACCCCCAGCGCAGAAGCGCGGGGTGCAGGTCAGAGAGGAGCGTCATCGCACTCTGGTCACTCCAAGGGACGGCCCAGGCTTCAGAGTGCCACTCGACCCCTCACCAGCATTAATTGAGCACCTCCTGTGTGCGGGGCAGTGAGAAGGGCCCACTGGCAGCCCTCCCTCCTGGGTAAACAGGGCATCGCAGAGCAAGCCGGGCGCTGTGTGCGGGGATGTGTGAGCCCCGCCGGGGCAGGGTGTGCAAGAGGGCGCGGGGGACTCCGCCGTGTGTAAAGCAAACACCTGACGGAGCGTTTGCCGTGCGCCAGGCCCTGCGCCGGGGGTGGAGCGAGACCCGGGAGCGGGGAGGGGACATCCCAGGCAGCGGGACAGAGTACTGACCGAGGTGTCAGGGCACCGGGTCCCCCGGGGGCGGGGGATGGGGAGGCAGGTGGGGACCAGCATCCCTTGTTCGCTGTGCTTTCCCTCGTGACGCTTCACAGACACTGCGTTTTTAACAAATTGAAGGTTTGTGGCAGCCCTACATCGTCAGATGATGGTTAGGGTTTCTTTTTAACAAGAAAGTATTCTTTAAGTGTGTACGTTGTTTTTGTAGACGTAATGTACACTTAATAGAGCACAGGATAGTGTAAACATAACTTTTATAGGCCCTGGGAAACCAAAAACTGCGTGTGCCTCGCTCTATTGCGATATTTGCTTTATCGCAGTGGTCTGGAACCCAACCCGCAGTGTCTCCGAGGTTTGCACTTTACCCTGTAGCTGGAGAATGCCTCAGCCTTTTGAACTATGAAGACCCCCTTTTCCAAAACAGTTGAAAAACACTGTGGGCCCTCCACTTGGTAGGAGTTTGGCTTCCAGCAACTTCACAGTGAGAAATACACGGGCATTTGTGCTTCTCCGGAGGCACCCGTCTCTCCCTTCACTCCCAAAATGTTTTCGCAGGTTTGTGTCCCTCACTCCCCTCTCACTGCAGCCAGAGGGTCTTTCACACCTGCAGATCTGGTGCTGGGGAATCCCACTCCAGCCTACGACAGCTTTCCTTAGTCCCCGGGGTCGAGCCCGAGCTCTGTACCCCAGCTTAGGGGGCCCTGTGGGATCTGAAATTCGCCTGCCTCCCCGGCCTCCCATGCCCTTTCCCCGTCTCTGCTCCGATCACTCTGGCCTTTATGTACAAACTGCTCTGCACAGGCGCACGTGGCGTCCGAGTCCTACTGCCCTGTGCACTTCTTGTCTGCACTGGCAGCCCCCTGCTTCGCTGCGTGATGGTGCAGGGAAGCGGGGGTCCGGCCTGCTTTCCCGGATCCCCACACCCACACTCCCGTGCATCCCTAAGCCGTGGGAGGAAGGGGGCAGGGGACGACGGCAGGTGGCACCCGTCCCTCAGGCTGTGTGGGGCTGTTCCCACCTCCTGCCCCTGCCCCGAGGTGTGGGGAGAGTCACCTCCGGCTGTGAAACTGGGCCTGGGCCAAGGCCCCACCTGGTGTGAACGGAGGTGAGGCAGATGTCAGCCTTGGCCTCCTGGACTCTGTTTGAGCTTCTAGGGAGCCTGTGTTGGCTGGGGCGGGCGGGGGCGGGGAGGAGGAGGGGGCAGAGTCCCGAGGGCCTGACCTGCGCTGCACAGGGACCCCTACCCCCTGCCCACGTGGCCGCCGAGTCCTGAAGGTGACTCGGTCCTGGGCCCGAGGGAGGTGGCTTCCCAGGGCACCATGCCCTCCTTCTCCCTGGCAAACTTCTCTTTCTGCACCCAAGGTCGAGGCAGACGGGGATGCTCTCAGAGGAGGCCTGTTTGGGGGGCCCAGGGGCCCAGGGTAAGACCTGAGCCCAGGCTCTGTTGCAAGAGGAGGCCAGTCCCTGGCCCTTAATAGGCCAGATAGACCGGCTGGGCCCCTGGGCTGAATTTCTTAGCCCTGATCCTGCCTGAGAGATCCTGCTTCGGGGAGGTCCCACCTGTCTGCTGTCTCTCCCCAGACTTCGAGGAGGGGCCCTGGGGGCCTGGGAGTGTAGTCTGGGGATGGGAGGGGCCCTGGGGGCCTGGGAGGGAAGACACACGCTTCCCCAGCGGCTCCCAGCAGCCTGAAAATCTGTTGTTCTAGAGCCCGATAACTGCCTGGGCTGGGCCAAGATAAGACGCAGCTGTTTGAAGTCCAGAGCGATAACGGCTTTAGAGAAAGTTGATAAGGGCAGTGAGATGCCCTGGGTTAGGCTCACCAGGCTTGCCTGTTTGCCTCTTGCCAGTTTCCACAGCCAGCACTGCACCCTGGAGCCCAGCAGGGCGGGAGCTCAGTGTCACTGGCCCCATCAGTCCCGCTGTTGGCATCCCGGCCTGCAGGGCTCTGCTTTTGCCCCGCAGCGCAGCTCTGGTGGCTGGCATCGCCTTTCCGACCTCGTCTCTTTGCTACCCGTTGGGCCTCCTTCCCAAGTGGGCTCGCTCACACGTTCGTTCACTTAACACGTATTTCATGGGTGCCCGCTTCGTGCCGGCACAGTCCTGGGCCGGAGATACAGTGGGGAAGCCGCCAGGCAAGTCTCTTCTCTCGCAGGGCTTACGCTCTGGGTGTCGGGGACAATAACGCAGCGATTACAGGGAGTGGTGGGTGCAGTGGGGGAGATGGTAGGAGGATGCAGTGCAGGGGAACAAGGGGAGATGACCAGGTGGCTGTGGATATGGTGGTCGGGATGGCCTTTCTGCAGAGTCCTGGAGGATAAGGAGTTGTGAAGGGCAAACTTTTCTGGAGAGGAGAGAGCGAGTGCAAAGGCCCTGGGGTAGGAGCGAGCGCGATCATCTGGGGGACAAACAAGCGGGGGAGGGGCAAGAGGAGTGGACAGTGGTGGCAGGCAGAGGCCTCTGAACGCAGCCGGGTGGGTCCAGGAGAGGAGTTTGTTCTTATTATATGCAGACTGGGAAGCCGAATCAGAGGAAATCTGACTTACGTTGTGAAAACCCACTTTGGCTGCTGTGCAGAGATGGGGCGGGAGGGGCAGGCACGGGAGGCTCTGCTCTCACATCTGTTAACCTTTTTTTTCCGGAACGCGGGTCTCTCACCGCCGTTGTGGCCTCTCCCGTTGCGGAGCACAGGCTCCGGACGCGCAGGCTCAGCGGCCATGGCTCACGGGCCCAGCCGCTCCGCGGCATGTGAGATCTTCCTGGACCGGGGCACGAACCTGTGTCCCCTGCATCGGCAGGCGGACTCCCAACCACTGAGCCACCAGGGAAGCCCCAAACATCTGTTAACCTTGAGCGAGACTTGGCCTCTCGGGGCCTCTGTTTTCACAGGTCTAAAATGCAGCTTATTCAACCTGCCTTTCCTGAGCCCCTGCTGTGCCCAGGTGCCACTGCGGGTAGAGGTAGGTGAACGGGGCAGGCTTGGCCCTCCGCCCTCGTGGGGCTTATGTTCTAACGAGGGAGGATGAGGCTGAAAACCAGCCAACCTGCAGGGAGGGCCCCGAGGCTGCAGGAATAAGAGTGGACACTTGGAAGAGGTGACCAGGTGTGGTCAGGAAAGACCCTGGAGGAGATGACATCAGCCGGAGACCAGGTGCCACCGGAAGGGCCTCCAGCCGCGGGGTCTGGGGAGGGGAGGGGCTCGAGGGGTGACAGCCGAACCCGCTTCCCTGGGCTTCGGGGGTGCTCGACACAGACCAGGGTTTATGAGGGCGGCTAACTCGCAGGGGGCTGGGAAGGCTTGACTTCCTAAGCTGACTGGATGTGGGGACTTGGGGAAAAGGAAGGGTCTAGAAGGTGCCCAGGGCTCTGGCTCTCCGGGAAGTGGGAGCTCTTTAGCCAAGCACTGCGTCCCAGCCCCTAACCACAGGCTGCCCTCGCCTGGGCCCTATCTCCTTCCGAGGCATTGTGAGATCCTCCCCTGCACAGGGCCTGCTCTTGCCGCTTCCTGCACAGCCCCTCGGCCCAGGCCCGGGCCTGTCCTCAGAGCCTGGGGGCCCTGCCTGCAACCACTCCGCACCCTCCCACCGAGGCTCCCCAGCACGTGTGCAGACCGGGGACTCTCAGAGGCCACTCCACCTTCTCCCCCGCACCAGTCCTCACGTCTCTGGAGGTTTTGATGTAACCTCGGGGCGTTGCTCTGGACCTAAGTGTTTACTCCCATCCCAGTCTGTCCCCCTTATCTATTCCATCTCTGCTGGATTGTAAGCTTCCTCAGGGGAGGGACTGGGAGGTCCTGAGCCCAGGTGGCAGCTGCTGGCAGGGAGACAAGTCACAGAGACAGAGCAGGGACCCAGGTCTGTGGCCCACGAGCTGAAGACCTAACGTCCAGCCTCAGCTGCGCCCGTGAACTTGTGGAGTGACCTCTCCTCTCTGAGCCTCGGTCTCCCGTCCTGTGCTTGGGGCTGGGTCAGTGATTGTCATATATTCTGAAATACCAGCAACATCTGTGGATCTCCCTAGAGTGATGAACAGACGCACAAAACTTTGCATGTGAAAGGAGGAGCAGGGTCACGAGCTCTCCATCTGTCCGTCAGGCTTCTTCCCCTCTGATCATGCGACTTTCCTGGCCCAGGGAGCCTCCAACCTGGAAGGAAGGACCAGCTTTAATCCCCACGTGACCTAGGACTGGTTTTTGTTGGGTTCTTTAAAAAGTCACGTGGGCTTCGTTGATGGAGGTAGAGGCGGAATGTGTGGTCTGTATCTTGTGTGTCCTCAGCCTTGGCCTCGGCCTGGACGTGCCCCCGGGTGCTGGCTGGGCGGTTCCCATGTGGGCAATGCAGGGGAACGTGGGGTGGAGCAGAGATAGGGGCGGGAGGAAGCCGGGTTGGAGGCTGCCAGCCAGAGGGCTGCAGAGTGGGGGGTGGAAGAGACTCAGCTGTGTTTCTGGGCAGGGAGTCAGCCGGTGCCAAAGCAAGTGAGGGGAAGAGGCCCCAGTGGGCCGAGGGCCGCCCCCCTCGACTAAGTATCTGGGGGCAGGGGTAGCCTTGAGCCAAGCCAGGCCCCACCTTTCTCACCAGCTAGTGCCTCTCTGCACGTTCACACCCAAGGTGCTGGCAGGGGCTGTAACCTGAGCGCCGGATGCCAGGAGGGGACCCACCCAGCCCCCCACCTGGCCCCCCACCGGCTCCCTACCTGGCCCCCCACCGGCTCCCTGCCACTCCAAGGCTCATGCAGGCCTGGCCCAGGGAGGAAAGGGTGTCCTCGGAGGGGGCAGGTAAGGATTAAGGGCTCGTGACAGGCGGTCGGGGTGAGGACAGCACCCTGGTCCCCGCCCCCCCACCCCCCCCCACCCGGCTGCAGTGCCCTTTGATCCAGCCTCTGAAGGCTTGATTATGAGACACAGCCCATGTTTCCACAGAAGGGAGAACAATTGTTTGCAACCCAGACAAAGGACTCTTTGTACAGCCCTGGGACCTGCTGGGGGAGAGGAAGGAGGCGCCCTGGGTGGGGAGGGGGGCTGGGCAGGGCAGCGCTGGGCGGGGCTCCCACCCGGCCTGCCCCTGGCGGGCAAAGGGCATCTTTGTGCCCACTGCCTGCCCCGGGGGCACGCCCAGGCCCATGCGGGGTGGGAGGGGGCTCAGGGGCCCAGTCTCTGTCCCTGTGGGTGCTGGCCTTGGGGTGCTGAGCCGTCCCCTCCATCGGGGGGGAGGGCGGGCTCCCTGTGGCCAGGTTCCCACACCTGAGCGCACAGGTACGAGGCTAGGGGGTGGGGGACTGTGGTGCAGAGTGCCGGCTTAGCAGCGCTTGGAGGACCCTGGAAACAGGAAAGAGAAGGGGGCTGCTGGGGGTGTAACTCTTCAGCGGACTTCACCACCTGCTCTCAAGGCCTCCCTGGGGCCTGGGCGTGGACCACCTGCAGACGGTGCAAGACAAAATCAGGCTGTCGCTGAGTCTGGCCGCCCCTGTCCAGCTCTGCCCAGCCCCGCTGTGCCTGCACCCCCACGTTTGTTGGTTAAATCCAGCCCGTTCTCTCCCAGCCATCCCTCTGTCCGTGTGTGACCAGACCTGGGTCGGTCCTGGCCCTACACCGGCCTCCCCGTCAGGGGCAGCTGTAGGGCGGGGGGCCGGGCTTGGAATCCTATTGGGACTGCAGAGACCAGAATGTGGCTCATTTCGGGGGGGAAGATAAGTAGACAGTGCCCAATGCCCACTCCCTAGACATCACCAGCACGGCCTGCTGGTGACACAGAGTTCACTGCTCACCTGGAGAAACAGCGAGACGACCACCTCAGTGGGGTGGGGGGCGGCGGCCAGCGTGGAAGTTTGGCTTAAGATATAAGACGGGCGTTTCAGGCCCAGGGGCCTGGAGCAGACCTGGGTAAGGACTGGTGGAAACAGCCAGAGAAGTATTTCTGAAGCAAAGGACTCAAAGACTTTGAGGGAGCACGTGTTGGTGAGTCGACGGGTCTTTTGGGAGGCTCCGCTAATGAACGAGCTAGTGACTGAGCAGGGCTTTTCCCTGCACTGGTAGCGTCGCGCTGGCCAGACGGTGAGAGCGCAGAGTCCGTGTTGGTGTGACCTGATCACAGGCGTGGGGCAGGTGGTCTCTGGGGTAGGGGTAGGTTTAGGGCCTCAGCTCTCCAGGGCTCGGGGTGGGAAGTGGTCCTGCCCAGCGGTGGCCCGGCTACCGGAAGCAGGCAGAGCGCTGGGGGACAGGAACTCTAGGTGACCCAGGAGAGGCCGAGGCCGGGGCTTGTGGGCTGGAACCAGGCCCGCAGGTGCCAAACCAGTCCCTGCCCAGGGACACGGGCATGTTGACTTTGGCAGCCCCTCCCTGGGCCTCCTCCCACCCCAGAAGGGCCTGAAACTGACACTGGGCCTGTCGGGGGCTGGAGACGTTCCCAGCCCGGTCCTGCAGGCGGCCGCCCTGGCAGAGCAAAGCTGGCAGGCGGCTGTGGGGAGGGGCTGGCCCTGGGCCCAGCTGGTTGAGGCCCGCGTTGGGGGCAGCGGGACCACACGAGCGACCTCTTCTTGGTCCCAGACTGAAGACCCCGACAGACAAGGCAGGGGGAGAAGAGGCGAGCTTCGGAGGCATCAGCTGTCACCCTCTGGGGTGCTTGTGGCAGAGCTGGGGTCTAGGTGCGTGCCCACGATCCAGCACCACAGACCGTTTCACAGATGGAGAACCCGGGGCCTGGGGTCTTCAGCAGCTTGGGCGGGCCGCTGGGATGGGATGCAAAGTCAGACTCTGGGTCTTCAAAGGCCAGCTCTGCTGTGCCATTGGCCGCATCCCCCCGGTCCCCAAGACCTTGGCCCGCAGAACCCGGAGGGGAGCGGGGATCACTCCTGTCTTGGCGACCTGGGGGGAAGAGGGAGAAGAGAGAGGAGAGGACAGCTTGTCCACAGGGACGGGCAGGAGTCCAGACGAGGGAAAGGATGGAAGTGGGGTGGGGGATGGGCGTGCGCACCTGTAGGATGCGAATGATGCTCCAAATCAAAACTCTCCTTCATCTCGGTCGTCCTTTTCGGAAAGAGATGGGGACAGTGGGATGCAGACCCAAGAGAGCCAGCAAAGGGCAGGGATGGGCAGAGCCACGCGCAGAGCTGGGGCAGCGACTTCAGGGAGAGGTCAGTGGGAAGACAGGGCAGGGGGACAGAGGAGCAGGGCGCTGCGGGCGGGTGGGATGGGGCCAGATGGATCCGTTCTCCTCCGGGTCAGCGCCCCACAACGTCCTCAGGCCCTCCAGCTGGTGGCCATGGCGACGGCTGGCCCAGGACTTTGTGTCCGGCCTCTGCTGCCCATGGGTGGTCCTCTGGCCAAGCCTTGGCCTCTCACAAGCTGAGAGATGCGGTGGGATGGGCAGGGGTCTAGGGGACAGAGACGCTGATGGGAGGAGCGGGTGGGGGGCCCTGGGGGGGCCCAGGCTCTGGGCAGCAGGATATGAGGCTTGGCAGACCAGCGGGGGACTTTCTGTCTGGGGATGGGCAACCCTAGTTTCAGACAAAGAGGAAGCCTGGCTTCTACGAACCCCTGAGGGCCACCCTTCTCCCTGAGGCCGGTTGAGGGTGAGGGAGGGCGAAGGAGGGGAGGGGAGCATGGGAGCTTTCTCAGGGCCCCAGATTCCACCTTCGCTCCACACCCTCTCTCGTCTGACCCTCAGTCTTCCCAAAGTGACTTAATTATAATAAGAAAAATCAGAGCAGCTACTGTGTACTGAAAACCCACCTGGGCCGGACGCTCGATTATGTGCCATATTTTAACTTTATCTCTAAAGTTTGCAACGACCTGGCAAGTTAGGTTTTTTTTTTTTTAATATTTATTTATTTATTTGGCTGCATCAGGTCTTAGCTGCGGCACGTGGGCTCTTCGAGGCATGAGGGCTTCTCTCTAGTTGTGGCGCACAGGCTGCCGAGCATGTGGGCTTAGTTGCCCCGCGGCATGTGGGATCTTAGTTCCTGGGCCAGGGATTGAACCCCGCGTCCCCTGCATTGGAAGGCGGATTCCTAACCACTGGAGCACCAGGGATGTCCCCAATTAGGTATTCTTGTACCCACTTTTCAACTGAGGAAACTGAGTCCCAGAGAAGTTACGTGACTTTCTCTCTTGGCCTAGGATTCCTTTAAAACCCATGGGTTCTGGCAGGGGCTGGTCCTTCCCCCAAGGCCCGTCTATCCTTCCCGGGAGGCTTCACACCGGCCGCACTGGTCCTGCGGGTGGCTACCCCCAGCTTCAGCTGCCCCGGCCTGTGTTCTCTCCCCGTGTCCCCATCCCCTGGCTGTTCTGAGCTTCCCCTCCAGACCACCGCTTCCCTCCTTCTAGGTCTTTCCATTTCAACAGCTGAAACTCTTGACCCCTGAACAGTCTACTTGCTCAACCCGCCCCTTCCTGAGGCTCCTCCCAGGACCTGTGGCCGCCCTGAGGGCCCCGCTGACCGTCCTGACCTCCAGGCACCATGCCCCACCCCCAACTCAGTAAGTTCCCCCCTCCCCCGCCCACGGGCCTCCCAGAGGCCCCTCCCCTCAGCTCTGCCATTTCTCCCCCGTTTGTCACTGTCTCCACCACCTGCTGGTTTCTTGGCCTCATTCTTTATGGATTTGGGGGCCTGCTCTGGGATCTCCCATCCTGCCATTATCTGGGTGATTTCATAGACCATGGAGAAACCCCATCCACCCAGTAACCTCCTCGTTCCTTGCCCTCGGCTCCAAAAGTCTCCCTTCCACTGTACGTCAGCTGCCCAGCTCCGTAACCACATCCTGCATTTTGTCATCACTAGGAACTGCCCTGCCGCTTAAATCTTGTATTCAAATGTCCTGTGACCACCCCTCCCCCACATAGTTCTGAAACCTCCAGACTCTGCATCTATCTGCAACTTTCTGCTTCTGCCCTCGTCCTGTCACTCCAGCCCCTCCGAGCCCCTTGTCCTCAGCTAGCCTTTTGCCTAAGTCTTAAGTGTTCTTAACTGCAGACAGTAACATCCATTCTATTTTAAGCAAAAGGGGATCTTTTGGCCGATAAAGATGGCTCCCAGAACTGTTGGGAGGGCCCAGATCAGAGTCCCAGCTCAGCTTCCAGGGGAGGCCTGTCCAGAGCACATCCGCATCTCGGGCCCCGTGGAGAAGCTGTGTCAGCCGAGGGCTACTGCCTGGGGGGCCCCGTCTCCATCCACCAGCCAGCACAGATCTGCGAGGAGCTTTCTCCATGTCAGGAGAGGGACTGGCCTTCGATCTTTACTCAGATGCTTTAGTATTGCTCTGCTTTCAAGAACACGCGTTATTTTTATCATTAAAACCGATTTCAAGCAGCTTTGCCCGTTGTAACCTCTTCCTGTATCCAGTGCGACTTCTTCCACACGGCACTTCTGCCCAGCGCACCGCAGTTGCCCGCTACCCGGTTTCCAGCCTCCAGCCACGTGCCTGCTCCCCAGTCCCTCCGACCTGCCTTCCATTCTGCAGCCCCTTGTGCCCCTGACCCCAGCACTCTTCCCTCAGGCCCTCTGCGGCTCCCCACTGCCCTCGGGACTGAGCCTGGATCCTGAGCTACGACCTCTCTGGCCTCCTCCGCACGCCCCCTGCCATCTAACTCCTGTGAGCTTGTTGATCCCCTCTCCTGGCTCTGGACTTTTGTAATTACATGCCCTCTGCTGGGAAGGCTCATCTTTCCGTCTTTGCCTGATTAATTCCTATCCTACCCTACGGAGGTGTCACCTTAGATGGCACCTCTTCCAGGAAACACTCCCTGACCACACCCCCTGGATTAGCTGCCCCTCCCAGTTGTTCCACAGAGCTCCGTGCCTTGATGTTTTGTCATCGCTGGTCTCCCCAACCAGACTGCAAGCTCCCCAGTGTGAGGATTGTGTCTTGTTTGCTGCTTCAGGCCAACATCTAGTAGAGCCAGAGGACGTTCAGTGCCCGTGAAACAACTAAATTAATGAACGTGGCCCGAGTCTACCTAGGAAGCAGCGTATAAACGCACAGCAGGTGCTTACCTTTGTGCCAGTTTTTGTTTTTTAAACAATTTTATTGAGGAATCATTGACATACAATATTCTGCATGTATGTAAATTGTACGATTTGATAAGTTTTGACATTTGTATACACCCCTGAAACTAACAGCACGATCAAAAGAGTGGACACGTCCATCCATCCCGAAAGTCTTCTGCAAAGTGAGAGGCAGAACAATGGATTTTAATGTTCCAGGGCACAAAAATTTCATCGATACGGTTTCCGATTCCTCGTTGCAGCAAACCTCTAAGAGACTCCGTTTGTTGAGTTTTGGTGTCGTGTCAGAAGCATCCACAGGGCTATGAAAAAGCTGTTAAGATACCCCTTGCTTGTGAAGCCCCGTGTCCATGTGAGGCTGGGTTTCATTCAGACACACTTCAAACAGCCTATCGAATGCCGACTCCAGCTGTAATCTATAAAGCCAGAGACTAAAGAGATTTGGAAAAAATGTAAAACAATGCCATTATTCTCACTAATTTTTTTGTTTGTTTGGGAAAATTTAGGTCTTTTAAAAAAATGTTATTTCTGTAACATAGAGTGGGTTTATTACTGTCATTTAAAAATAGATATTTTAAAAATTCCTTAGTTCTAATTTGATAAATAGCGATAGCTGTAACCACATAAACAAAAGCTCTTTGGAGTCTTCCATAATTTTTAGGGGTTGTAAAGGGTCCTGAGACCAAAACGCTCGATAACAGCTGACATTCAGACCAGTACTTAGGAGAGCAGGCCCTTAGGCTGGGCTGCCTGTGTTTGAATCTGGGCTTTGTTCTTTAGAAGTCTGCAATAGAGGGAATTTGCTGGTGGTCCAGTGGTTAAGGCTCTGCACTCCCAATGCAGGGGGCCCGGGTTCAATGCTGCAACTAAGATCGCGCATGCCGCAACTGCGACCCGGTGCAGCCAAATAAACAAACAAATGAATAACTAAGTAAATAGGGTTTTCCCTGGTGGTCCAGTGGTAAGGAATCTGCCTTCCAATGCAGAGGACAAGGGTTCCATCCCTGTTCAGGGAACTAAGATTCCCGCATGATGAGGAACAACTAAGCCCGTGAGCCACAGCTACTGAGCTCGCGCGCCTCAACGAGGGAGCCCACCTGCCACAAACTACAGGGCCCACACATCCTGGAGCCTGCGCGCCACAACTAGAGAAGAGGGAACCCGCACACCACAACTAGAGAGAAGCCCGAGCTCTGCCATGAAGATCCTGTGTGCCGCAATGAAGATCCCATGTGCTGCAACTAAGACCCGATGCGGCCAAAAAAAATAAGGGGGGAGAAAAAAGAGAAGAAGTTTGCAGTAGAATTTTGGGTAGGTTCGTAATCTCTCTGATCCCTACTTCCACAATATGTAAAACGGGGAGATTATAATGGTACCTACCACAGAAGGGTTTTGAGGACTAAATCCATTAATGCATAGAGAACATTTAGAACAGTGCCTGGCACATAGAAAGTTATGAATGAGACCTAGAGATGTCTATGAATGTTAGACATCGAGGGGGATCGGAACACGCCACCCCAAAATGTGCCACTTTGGCATAAAGATTACTTTGAGCCGAAGGCAATTGAAAAAAAGCAGACACAGGAAAGCTCTCTGCCTGTCCCCTGCCTGAAATCAGGGCGTAAATTCCCCTGTGAAGGTGCCCCCCTTGGTCCCAGGAAAGGAAGAACAATTTTAGTCGCTGGAGATGGAGATGGTGTCAAGATGCGTCTGCACAAACTAGACGACGCTCATCTTCTGTTAGATCCCCGAGATTTACTTTCCCGCAATCTACCTCTTTCTTCTGTCTTCTCTCTTCCCCACAATTTGTTAAAATGGTGTACAAGCCCCCAAGCTAACCACTTCTTTGCATCTTCACTTCTTTTTAAATTAAGGCAGCTACTTTATTTTGAACAAGAAAGAGGCACGAGGAACTGTAAGTGTCTCCCTAATAGGCCAGCTTGTCCACCACAGCGCCCCCCCCAGCCAGCCTCCCCCAAGTTTTGGGAGAAAAGCATCTTCTCTCTGGCCAGTCCAGTCGTCCACTGTCACACGTGCGCACAAGGCAGGCCTGGCCTCGCCTGGTATCTGCTTAAAGTCCAAGAATCGGGTGCAGGGACTTCCCTGGTGGTCCAGTGGTTAGGACTGCGCTTCCACTGCAGGGGTCTCGATCCCTGGTCGGGGAACTGAGATCCCACAAGCTGAGCGGTGCGGCGAAAAAAAACGCCAACAACAAGAACAAAAAATAAAGAAACAAACAAACAAAAAACAACCAAAAAGCAACAACAAATAAAAACAAAAAGACAAGAATCGGGTCCAGATGGGGGAGCAAAGCGGTTGTGTCTGGGGAAACAAAACTCACTCAGAGCTGGAGGCGTGAGCTGACACAGGGCCACTGACCACTGATACCAAATCAGAGAAAAGAAGTGGATTTGTGCAGATTTGCACAGGGGCTTCTATGTAAATACAAACCAGTTTTATAGCTCCTTTCGTTAAAACGTATTCTGATCAAATAATCTTGCGAAGGAAAGCTCACCTAGCCTCAAACCTACAACATAAAAGCAAGGAGAAAATGACATATTTCCTGCGGCTACCACATTCGGGACCTTCACAAGGGGGACCGGGGTGTGCGAGGCCCCAGGGCACTGGCTCTGCTGTCCGTGCCAACACCCCATGTACTGCCCCCGGGCCTCAAACTGGTCAGCTAGCTGGCTCTGCGCCATCCACACAAACAGCTGCATAACCTTCACGATGTTCTCATCCGGGTTGGAGCCGAAAAATCCCTGCAGGAAGAGCGACCATGTCTCCTTTTCCAGGAAAATCTGGATCTACTTGTCCCCTCATCTCTCACATCAAAGTATCCACTGCCATCCAAGATGTAGCGAGTGTCCACATCCAAGTGCCCATGCACCTCACAGAACATCTTAATCTTTTCTTCATAATTTGGTAGTTTATCTTTGTATATGGTTATTACATCCACCCAAGAGTAGTTTCTATCTTTTCGGATCTTTTCTAGTTCTGGATCATCCTATTTGTCAGCGTCCAGCTTCCAGGGGCCGGGCTCTGTGCTGTGGGGCTGCCTTGGGTGGTTGGCAACTTGTCCGTGTACCAGGCCTGCACCATGGCTGAGCCTGGGACGCCGAGATCACCCTGACCTGCGCCCAACTTGTACCTGTTTTGTTCCTTTGTTTGTTGGTTGGTTTGGCTGCACTGCGCGGCATGTGGGGTCTTAGTTCCCCAGCCAGGGATTAAGCTCTCCCCCTGCAGTGGAATTGTGGAGTCTTAACCACTGGACCGCCTGGGAAGTCCCTTCACTTCTTTTCTATGAAGACCTTCATGCATATAAAAATTAAAATATTGACATCAAATAAAAGCTGTATGCCTTTTCTCCTGTTAATCTGTCTTTTCCTAGTTTAATTTGCAGATACCAGTCACAGAACCTAAGAGGGTAGAGGAAGTATTTCTCCCCACCCCACACTCTCACCGCCGGCAGCAGTAGCAGCACGCCACACAGCCCAGAGGAGCAGAAAATGCTGCCCAAAAGAGTCCTCGAGGTTTAAATCCTTTATTTGAAAGACCTCTCAGCAAGGCTTATCCTACCTGCTGTGGAATGAGAACTGCCCCAGTGACCGTAAAACAGAAGCACACGTTCGGTCTCTGTCTTCAAGGGGTTCATAACAGGACCAGACACACGCAGGACGGAGGGAGCCGGTGGAACATGGACAAAGCTCCAGGACCATCCCCCACTTACCTACTTGTGGCCCCTGCGGTGAAATGCTTTCATATGTGTTTTCTGACTTTACCCTCACAAGAACCGTGTGATAGCCGGCAGGGATGGGGCTACGATCCATATTTCCAGATGAAGAACCCAGGAATTAGCTTCTGGGACCGAACATCAGTGGTAAAGATGAGAAAGGGTCCTCGGGGGCCTGTATGGTGTTCCTTCTGAAACACTGGGGTGATGTGCATCACGCAGGAGATGGATGGTCTGAACACCGGGCTGAGAGCTGTCTGTCCTGACCGCAGGGCTGGGACCTGCCAAAGAAAGCCTGCTCCACTGCAGCAGCCTGTGGACCCCACCAGCCCTTATCTCCCCAGCCCACCTCAGCAGGCACCTTCCTCAGCCCTCTCCCTTCCCCAGCCCCTTTAAAGCAACCACAGGAGATGCCCGCTCTGCACAGTAACATTTTAAGTGTGGCTCACGAGTGCAGTCCCGTAACCACCCCACCATGAGTTACAGCATCTCCTCAGTTTCCCTGGCGCTCTGTCTCCCTGACGTCAGCCAGGGCACCTGATCCCGGAAGCCCAGGGTGTGACGTCACAGGGTTGGACCGGCTCTGCTGGGAGGACGGTCCAGCCTCTGTGCCCCAACGGCATGTCTCTCCCTCCCTAAACCTTTCTCCTCCTCAGGCCTGAGGTCGCAGGTCCGCTGCCCCCCACTGCTGCTGCGTCTGGATTTGGGCGCTTCCCGGGCTCCCGCGACCCCCCAGCTGCCCTCGTCCCAGACCGAGGTCGTCACTGCCGCGCCAGTCTGCCTGATTGGCTCCCTCAGGGCCACTGTCTTTTCAGTTCTGTTTTCTGGGGGCTTAGCCCGCCCTGTGAGGCTGAATGATGGTCCTGATACAGAGCGAGGTGCCGGCGAGATCCGCCTCGAGGTCCAGGGTGGATGGCTGCCATGATGACTCAGTCCCCCTCCCCCTCTCTCCCACCTCACGAAAGCCCCTGGGACAGGAAAGGCCTCCCCATCCGAGTGAGGACTGTGGAGCAGCAGGGCCCCTGCCCGGGGGTGCACGCAGCCCCGGGGGTGTGGGCGGCCCTGGGACACCCTGCACGTTTGAGGTTCACGTTTGTTTGTGTTTGGGAGGAGGGTCTCCAGGTCTCTGCCCCTTGACCCTGGGCACCTGGGGCTGGGGGTTCACTCCCTCACTCGCTCTGGGGGTAACAACCCACCCCTCCCTGCAGGGACTCTGAGACCCTGGGAGCTTGATTGATGGAAATTTCCTCCACGTTCCTATTGAATTTCTACTGAACTCATCTTTGTACATTTACTGCCCTTTGTTCTCGGCCCTCAGGGTCCCAGAGAGGAACTTTCCTCGCAGGGAGGCTCTGCCGCCCTCACAGCCGGCGTGGTCTTTCTCCCCGACAGGTTTCTCTCTCGCTGCCCACCCCCCATCCCCCGTGGCCCCCGCTGGAATGGAGCTCTCCTTCAACACCCCACAGCACAGCTGGGAAACGACCACAGGGAAGGGTAACACGAAATCCTTGGCTGGCGAGACAGGGCCTCCTGTCCAGGCCTCTCAGGCGTGGGGAGACTGTAACATTTATTCTTCAAACGCAGACACTCTGGCGGTGACAGGGACACTACGAATGACCAAGATGGGACAGCAGCACACAGCGCGGCTGTCCTGGGCTCCTGGGCTGTGCGGCCAGCCAGGCGCTCTCCCAGGCCCAGATCCCAGAGAGCCCACCCCTTCGTGCGTTCGCGCTGTGGACGTTTCCTCTTCCCTCTGCGGGGAGCTCAGACGCAAGAGGTCCCTGGCTCAGGGACGCCTGCAGTCAAACGTGGGAGGTGGCGGATGCTGGGATCAGAAAGGGGATAAGCCCCGGACAAACAGCAAGAAGGAAGGAGCAGAGAGGGCGGCCGGGAGCCCGCAGGAGGCCCTCATCCACCAGGGACGGCTGTCCGTCTGGGTGAGCCTCCGGTACGAACTGTGAAGAGGCGCGGAGAGGAAGCGCATTGGTTTGGGGTAACAGAAAGCTCCGTCCTCCTACTGCCACCCCGAGTGCCGTCTTCCAGAGGCGGTGGCTGAGTAAGTGGAAGGCAGGGACCCTACACTGTTCCGAGCTTTGGCTTATTAACGCTAGAGTCCCCTTCTGGGACATTCCATCGTCCAAAAATTGAGCCCTTGTTGCCACATGCCAGGCCCTGGGCCGGAGTTACACACAAGTCATTCCACTTGATCTTCCCAGCAGCCCTGCGGGGGACCTGTTTACACAGGAGGCTCCGTGAGGCCAGACACCTGCCCAGGGCTCGGCCGAGGTGACAGGCTGAGATCTACTAGAATGACCGAAACTCTGAATTCTCTGGATTCCACTGCTCCTAACCACAATACCAGCAGAGCCAGGGAAGGCCGACTTTACGCTACTCCTGACTTGGCCCGGGAGCTGACTCAGTCGCCCGTGGGAGCAGCCCCGGGAGGTGAGGGGAGTAGGAGGTGGGCAGCAGAGATGCCTACGAAGTTTCAGGGGGCGGAGCTAGGTCGTGGGCCCACGCAAGCTCAGACCCGGATCCCTCGGCCCCCCTCTCCCCGGGTGGAAAGTTACTCCCGGCAGGGCTGGTCCAGCCCAGCCCGTGACGTCATACCACTGGGCGGGGCTTCCGGGGACGTGGGGGACACCCGGCTGATGTCAGCCCAGTGCCCAGAGCAGCCCCGGGGCTTGACGGCATCTCTGCGATGACTGCAATTGCAAGTCTCTTTCCCCAGCGGGCAGCGGGTCTGACCCAGGCAGGGCAGGGCAGGCCTGCTGGAGTTCTGTTCCCGGCTCTGGGATCTGAACCCGCAGCTCAGAAGTCCTGGGACCACTACTATGCTGTGTGTCTATAGACAAGTCACTTGCCCTCTCTGGGCCATCTCTAGGGTGCAGCCGCCTAACTCGATGAAACAAAGAGGTTGTAGGAGAGATTTCTGAGGACCTTTCAGGAGTCCCAAAGGAGGGGGTGTGGGCCTGGTCCCCCACCCTCCCTCCCGCTCCTCTCCCTGGCAGTCGCGGATCGAGAACGTGACTCATGCGCTCCCGGCACCCAGTTTCAGCCTTGGCCGCCCCAGCCCGGGGCCTTTCCTTTGCTGTTTACTCCAAGGAGCAGGTGTACCTGGGTCACCTCGCCGCGGGCGGGAGAGATGTCGGGCTCCGGGCCCCGGGGACATGGGCGCCATCTGACCCCATCCCTGCGGGTGGCCTGAGGCCCGGCACGGGGGTCTGGGCTCCCCAGCAAGGGGAGAGATGGGAGGGGCAAGCGGAGGGTGCCGCCCCCGCCAAGGCCCCTCGGCAGGTCTCACCCTCCACCCCCTCCCGCCCCTGCCCGGTGAGGAGTCCCCGGCTATCTGCTTGTAATCTCTCCCCGTCTTCCGGCCTCTGTGGCCATCGTGGTTTCAGTTGTCACACGCGCAGGGACGCACACACACACACACCCCAGAGCTGCTTCTCACGTTGAGCTGGGAAGGGCAGACCCACCCAGCCGTACCAAGAAGGGAGGGCAGGGTGTGTGTGTGTGGGGCAGGGGGCCAGCAGCCCAAGTGAACCTGGGGTGGAGGTGGGTCGGGAGAGGCGCGCTCCGGGAAGCCTGGAAGCTGTGGTCAAGGGCAGTGAGTCTGGGGCCTGGCTCGGCCACCACCTCTCCCTGTGACCTCGGTCACGTCATTGCTCTCTGATGCCTCATTCTCCCCGTCTGTTCAAGGCGGGGGCTCACTGGGTGAGCTGGGGGCCTTCACGGCCCAGACCAAAAGCTCCCGCGTCTCTGAAGGGGGGCAGACACTGTCGGCCGTCGCGGAACAAGGCGACAGCCGGCCCTTCCCGTGTGGGCGGCCCGAGACAACCCCCGCTCCAGACCACAGAGCGGGCGGCAGAGCCAGGCAGGTGGAAAATTCCCCCTGGCATTCTGCCCAGACGCTGTGCCCGCCTGGCAGGCGGGAGCCGGGTCTAGGGCACCGGCGGACAGTCTGGCAGCCACAGGGAGCTGGCCAGGGCCTCCCCAGCTCAGCGGCGCCCCCCACCCAGACACAGAAATTGTGTTCTGCTCAGGTCGGCAGATGGAGGGGAGGCGTGATGGCGAGGCTCTCGGTGGTTTGCTGAAACCTTGGAGCCTCTCAGAAGTTGCAGGCCGGAGTCAAGGTGGTTGTACGAGGTCCTCCCCGTTCCCAAGACGAGTGGCCCCAGGACCCTAATGGAGGCCTGGCGGCTGTAGCAGTTTGAGCGGCCAGGCAGAGAGAGGGCTTTGTCAGGTGTGGAGAGGCGATGTCCCTGTGTCTGCTCCTACTGGCTGCCGGCCTCCACCTGGTGACCTTGGGCAATGCACGTCCCTGTCGAGGCCTTGCTTTGTCCATTTGGGACTGGGGACAGCCGTCAGGCCTTCCCTCCTGGAAGGGCCTGGGAAGTGAAAAGCTCTGTGGGTGCATGTGACGTGGGACTGGGAGGCAGGATGTGTCCCCTGGGCCGCAAGCCCAGGGGTCCCTTGTGTCTGAAAAGCCAGGGTGCAGGACCCTTGCACCTGCCTCTCTCCTCCTCTCTGCCAGAGCCTCAGAAGATTGCCAAGTTACCATGACAACACCTCCCTGCCCATCTCCCTGGAGGCCCTTCCCAGAGCCCGGAGCTGGCTTCTAGAATGTTTACCCACAAACATTTTTATGCTGCTGGTCAGTTCAGGTAGGTCTTTGGGAACTGAGGAAACCCCTTTGTGGCTTTACCAGGTTTCAGTCAGCTGGCAAGCTGGACCCTCGAATCGCTCCCACGCGGGGCCGTTGGACCCGCGTGGGCTGCAGCGTCAAGGCGCAGCGAGGTCGAGGTGAACCCACGCCCCGCCAGGAAGATTACCCAGAGGGCATGTCCCACTGACCCGGAGTCAGCAGCCCGCGAGCGTCACTGCGACACGGGGAACATTGTCCGTCTGCGCCGGCAGAGAAGGCAGTAAAGATAACGCAGGGCATGACCCCGGCTCCATGACAGCCGCTCCAGGAACCCAACCGCCGTGACTCACTGAGAGCCAATCAGGAGGCTGGGCCAGATGCCTTTTCCAGCCAGACACACCTGGAACATGCCAGCCATCTGTTGGACCACACCCCTGCCCCGGCCGTTCAGGAGAGAAATATAAATCTCCTTATACAGCTGCATGTGGCGAGCTCTGTGAGTCCGCCATGGAGGGCTACACACGCTGAGCACAGAGGCCCACAGACGCATACACGCGCACCTGCACGAGTGAGATGGGCGCTCCCTCCTGCCCCTGCCAGGGTTGCCGCCATCTCCATTTCCCTCCACCCCCTGGTGGAGATGGGCAAAGGGAAAAGGTCCAGCAGGTTGCAGTGTCCAGTGCCAGCTTTCTATGGACCGTTAGGCCAAAAGGGGTCCAGAATTTTCCCTCATCCTCTGAAAAAACAAAAAACAACCAACAAAAGCAAACGCAAAATATCAACTCGGCGTCGTCCACGGAAGTTCCTCTGGGAATTCTGGGGTTGGAAGGGACTGAGAGTTCCCCTAGCAAAGCCACGCTTCATAGGTGAGGGCCGCGGGCCAGTGAGGGTCCTCCCCCCAGGGGAGGCAGGGGCCCGTGCTGTTGGCCAGGTGGTCTTGCCCAAGTTCCAGGAGCCCGGCCAGACTTTGGCCTCGTGGGCCCACCCTGGAGGGCGTCCTGGGCAGTCGTGGTCAGACACCCCCAGAGGGAGACCTGGAGAAAGGCAACACATCCGAGGGCCAGGAGGACGGATCTCCTGTCGGTTCCGCCGTCAGAGGCCCAGGCCGAGACCAAGCGCTGCTGCTGGTCATACGAACGTGGCTGCACGCAGAGGGATGTCCGTACAGGGAGACGGCACAATCTAGGTCGGTTTCGGGGTAACCCTGGAGGGTTGAGGAAACCCACACTCACATTTTCAAGCCCCCGGGTTTCGGGGTGCTTTTGTTGTGAGTCCTGAGCTCCGAGCATGGCCTTGGCTGAAGCCAGCGCAGCCCTGCGGTGCTGTGTAGGAAGTGACACAGCGTCAGGATGTCAGGGGCTGTGCTGGGCCGGGGCCGGGTCAGCAGGCACCTGCCTCCCTGAGTCTGTGCTCATGTCGGCGGCTTCAGCCTCCCAGCTCCTAAGATTGAGGACCCAATCCAGTGCAGTCTGCAGACCCGCAGACTTTGTGCTGGTCTGGACAGGAGAGAAAAAAAAGCGAGTCCAGGGGGAATCAGGAGGGGGCCAGATTCGACCCCCGCAACCTGGGACATCCAGAGTTGGGGGCTCTTGCCTGGGCCAGAAGCCATTCTCCTCGTCCACAGGTTAAGTCTCACCCCAGGGCTGGGGCAGCTGGCTTGGCCCTGCTTGTTCCTGCGAACAGAGGCTGGGCTGCGATTCCAGGTGGGAAAGACCCGGCCGCGGTGAGGGCTCTGAGTTTGTCCCTAGCCTCCCTGCGTACAGGGAGGAAATCCACCCCGTCTTTCTCCCCTCCTTTGAAGCACTGCCCCCCTCTTCACCCCAACCTGGGCAATGACTGAGTAGGGCATGCAGTGGCTTTTCACCCTAGGAGGGGCCCTCAGGTGCTGGGCTCCTGGCCGCGTGGCCCCAGGGCCCTCAGCGCTCTGAGTCACAGCCCGTTTCCAGGCAGGCCGGATGGCAGGCCCAGGCCCTCCCAACACGGGGGCTCCAGGGGGACCGCATGCACATAAGGGTCCGGGGCCACCTGAGGGTGGCGCTTCGTGGGACCAGGGGATGAGGAGGGTGTGAAGGAAGAGGTGGGCGTTTATGAGGAGCCCACTTTGTGTCGGGAGCACCCCTTAGCCATGCAGTTTGACGTTCACTACAACACTTTGAGGGAGGGTTTACAGCCAGGAAGGCTGAGGGTCAGAGGTAAGGTGACTTGCCCCGGGCCACACAGCCTGAACCCTGCGTGCCTCCATCTCAGGCTGTGTCCGGACCACCCTCCGACCCCAGAGGGGGAGGAAGTGAGAGCAGCTCTTGGGCTCAGAAGGTCCCCAGAGCAGAAGCCCAGCCATCCTCCCTCAGCACCCCAGCCTGTGCCCTGATGCCAGCCGGGCAGGTGCCACCGGGGGGGGGGGCCGAGCCCTCCTCCTCGGCTCGGCTCCGTGTTCGTTTGTGCTGAGCCTGGCTGGCAGCTTGTGGCAGGACACCAGGGCGAGAAGGCCGAGAGGACACGGCCTGGGCACCTGGCACTGAATAATCTGCTCGTCTCAGCCCCGCCGCCTGAGGCTGTGTGAGGGGAAGGGGGCCGCCAGCGCCAGCACCTGGGCACGAGGGGTGAGGGGCCTGTGCTGTCTGGAGCTCATCTGTCTCCCAGACCCTCACCACCCTAGCAGAAGCTGCAGTGGCCTCCTGCAGGCCCCCCTGTCACAGTCACGGCCGGGCCTAGGCTCTCCCCGAAGACGTCATTCCAACCCTCCCCGCCCACCCCAGGGCTCTGGAACCAGGTTCCGGACTCCAGAGAGCCCTCTAGCTGCCCGAGGATGGGAACCCTGTAGAGGTTTCTGTAGGGAGAGCTACAGAATGCGCAGGGACTCAGGTGCCCTCCTGCCCGGGATCACCTGGGGAGGGGCAGACGGGGAGGAGCAGGGTGGGGGGTTGCCCTGCATGGGCTTCCCAGGCTCCTCCAGCCTCACCCCACCCTTGCCCTGCTCCTCAGTTCCTGGTCTTGCAATGCTGGGGACCAGGCTCCCTCCTCTCGCTGGGTGACCCTCTGCTCCACCAGCAGGTGGGATCTTTCTGGAATCAACCTTTCCTCCCCACCAGCCACCTTCCTGCTGGAACTTTGGCTCCACCTCCTTTCTGCCAAAGCAGCCTCCACTCTTCCACCCGGACTCTGCTCCAGGAGAAGCCCCTTCTTTTGCTTTTTTTTTTTTTTTGTGGTACGCGGGCCTCTCACTGCTGTGGCCTCTCCCGTTGCGGAGCACAGGCTCCGGACGCACAGGCTCAGGGGCCATGGCTCACGGGCCCAGCCGCTCCGCGGCACGTGGGATCTTCCCCGACCGGGGCACGAACCCGTGTCCCCTGCATCGGGCAGGTGGACTCTCAACCACTGCGCCACCAGGGAAGCCCATGGGAGAAACCCCTTCTAAGGCTCGTCTCTAGGAAACGTTCTTTGATTCCCCAAGACTGGCCGGTTGGCCCCAGCATTCCCGTTCTGGTCACCCTCACACACCTCCACCTGTTCTACTCCTTATGGAGTTGAATTTATGTCTGCTGACTGCTTCTCCCACCTGGATCCTGGGTGTGTTCTGTCTCCTCCAGGGGACAAGTGGATTTTCCTGGAGTCACATTTCTAATAAAGGAGCAACTTCCATGTTCGAGCCGTCTAAAACTGGACGGGGCTGCCTGGGATGGAGTGACCTCTCTGTCAACGGAGGCTTCAAAGGTGGCTGGTTGTGCGTTAGTAGCAGGTGCTTTGGGGTATGGCACATAGCAGGCATCGGTAAACATCTGTTAAATAAAGGCCAGCATCCCTCACTGGCCTCCTACAGTGTATAAGTGTCTCATAAAAATCTGGGATTTTGTTCTGATGGGGCCAGCCAGTTGGGTCCCAAAGTTATGCTGCTATGGGAGGGTCCTTACCGGGAGACGCTAACCTGGAGGGCCGTCTTTAGGTAAGAGGACCTGACTTCACCACGGGAAGAGAGCCTCGTCTATGGTGAGCTCAGGGTGCTGAGTGCTGGCCGGAGCTCAGAGGAGGTGCCCTGGGGTCTGGAGGGCGGGATGACACGTTGCAGGCCGGATTAGCGGTTCCTCATAACAGGCTGTGCTTATCTCACCGTGGCATCCTGAGCCCTTCCCTGTGTTTGAACATCCCAGCCTTGCCTTGGCTGGGCTGTGGGAGACAGAGGGGAGGTGATGAGACCTGATTGGAACATGACAGTCTGGGAGAGCCAGCACCATGCTGGGGAGAGCCCCAGGGAAGGAGCATCTTGGGGTGGTGTGAAGTCTTCCCACCGACCATCTGGGCCGCTGTAAGTCTTCCTTCTGTCGAGGAGGCCAGGGGTTTCCTCGCCCCAGCTCCTTCACTGAGGGGACTTTGGGATCCCCGAGCAGGTAGGACTTGGTGGGTAGTTCTGTGCCTCTGCTGACTGTGTGTTCTTTTTTCCTTACACACACGTTCCAAGCAACTCCTGGATGCCAGGCGCTGAGGAAGCAGACGGGGAGACAGGCCCTGCTTGTCAGACTTGGGTGGGTCTGAGGTCCAGGGGCTCGCCACGTCAGCATTCCCTGTGTCTGCTCCCTCCTACAAGCTCAGCCTCCATTCCACCCTGTCTGTTCGATGCAGTGGGCGTTCCTGATGCAGTGCATAGAAATCTTCTGGAGGGTTTGCTGAAGCTGGGGTGCTGGTCCTGCCCGAGTGTCTGCTTGAGCCGGCGTATCAGTCAGCTCCCCGAGGCGGGCGATCCAGGGACCACGCTTATTACAGCGGAAACCTTGCCTTCACAATGCCCACATTCTACTGCAACAGGGTCCTTGGGAGACCTCAGGTCCCGGTGATACCCCTGACCTTTTACCCAAGAGAAAACTGAAGGGCAGAGAGATTCCAGGATGGTACGACACCCTCTCCTTTTCCCGTGTCCTTCCTCACAATTTATAGTTATGCTATTTGGGGGTTAGTTTTTTCAGTGGCCGCCTCCTTCCTTGAATGTGAATCTCGGGGGGCAGAGGTCATGCCCATGATGTTCACTGTTTCCCGAGTGTCTACGACAATGCCTGGCGCACAGTAGGTGCTCAGCGGGCATTTGGACGAGGAATGATGACTGATGGCTGGCTCGTCCTAGAGTTGGGAGCGGGTCCTGATCATCTGAACTTTAGAAACACACCTAACCATGGCCCTTCACCTGTCCCCCAGTGCCCCTGGGCCCCAGGAGCCTGGAGCCCAGAGGGCTGGCACAGTGGGGTCCCGAGGACACCCCGCCCAGGTCTGGTGCCAGCTGGAGGGGAAGGTGTGTGGTGGGGGAGGGCTTGTCTCAAATTTGCCCCCCACCCCCACCTCTTTGGCTGCCTCCTACCTCTCTGTCCTTCAATTTCGAAATCTGTAAAGTGAAGGTAATGACAGCACCTGCCTTGTGAGGCTGTGGTAATAAGCGAGTTACCATGGCAACAGCTCATCCTCATCTAGTACTTCCCGTGTACCAGACGCAGTTCTAGCGATGGACACAGACGAGCCCATTTAGTCTGTACTGTCCCCTCATCACAGCCCAGGCCCAGAGAGGTTCAGTACTCACCCAAAGTCACACAGCTCGTAAGTGGCAGAACCGTCGAAGAAGTCATACCTGGACTGTGTGGTTCCGTTCGCTGGACAATGTCGGCTAGTGGAACTTGTTCAAGAAAATGTCAACTCTGAACTGTCCTCTCGGGCGGCACCGCCCTGGCAGCCCCAAGGCCCTCAACCCGCTCCATGCCAGGGGACAGCCCCAGTCCCGCTCCCACCGCCTCCCACCCCAGGAACCTCCCTGGCCAGCTCACTGGGGAATTCCCAGGGGGCAGGATGGGGAATTCCAGGGATGGAGGAGAGCCGGTCCTAGGGGCTGGGAAATCTTCGCCTTCCGCGTGGCCTGCCTCTGAGTAGGGGACCAGCTTGGTCCAGGACAGGAGTCTCGGCTGGGGAGGCCGACCCGCGAAGGGGCCGAGTTGGGCACCCCAGGAGGGTGGGGTGGAATGGCAGGTGCCTCTCCACAACCCCCGGGGTCGGCCCGGGGAACCCACCCGGTGGAGACTCCGACAGCCGCAGGGTCTGTGGGCAGGGCTCGGAGTGCAGGCAGCCCTGAAGTTCCATCTCTGAACATCTGGTTCCACCTAGTGGCCTCTGACATCCCCACTGCCCCAAAGAGCCAAGGGAGCCCAGGACTGGCAGGCGGGGTGCCCTCGCAGCGGCCAGGGTTTACAGATCTCCTGCCCCGAGGTGCAGTCGGTATGGGATATTCAGAGCAGAAGCAGCAGAGGGCTGACGGGCTGGGGTCGGCACTGTGCTGGTGTGTGCCTGGCCCTGGTGCTCGATTTCTCTGGTTGCAGTTTCCACATCTGAAAAATACGAGAGTTGGTGTAGAGCCTCTTCCAGGATCCCTTTTGAACTTCTGTCAGGCTATGCAAAGGAGTGGCTAAGAATTTCAGCTTTGGAGTTGGACAAACCTGCAATTTGGATCCCAGCTGTGTGTCCTTGGGAAAGTTACTTTCCCTCTCTGAGCTGGGGTAAGAATGTAAAGGTGAAGTATGATGATTCTACCAAGCGTTTACCGTGGCCTGGCACTGGTGAGTGCTCACTAAATGGCTGGTGATGACTCTGTTTGCCCGAACCACCACGAGGCAGGTGCTGGGTTTCAAGGACAGCAGCTAAGTGCCGGGAGCCGCAGGTGTGAAGGTGCTGACTTGCTGCGGGGTGGGCTGGGGGGCAGCCCTCCAGGATTCGGGAAGCACATTCCAAGGGTGGACCCCAGGATGCTCAGGCCGTGCATCTCCTGCAGTCCTTCCTCGGCCCTTTCCTAAGGCCGGAGAGGTGGAGGTAGGAGGTCTGGCCTCCCTCTGCCGTGGATGCTGGGGGTGGCGACAACGAAGGGACCAGTTTGGTCCTTGTCTGATCTGACTTCTCGATGGGCCTCTCATCTTCGCTGTGACACTCTGAAGCCCAGACAAGCCCGGCCCTGCAGCCCCCATGTCCCTGTTCCCACACAAAGAATAAACAAGAAGAAGGCTGAAAGGTAAGATCTTCCAAAAGCCCAAGATGCTTCCCTTATCTTGCCTGAGGGTGCATGAGGTTTTTCTTCCTCTGCCTCCTCCGTCCCCTTTCCCTGGACCCCTGTTTTCACACAGCACGTTGGGCCTCTGGGTAGGACAGAGCTTTCTGGTCAGAAGGTCTTCTAGGCAAGTCAGTTCTGGGCTGGTCCCACTCCGGGAGCCCCGGCTGGTGTCTGCTGACTGACTGTGAGTGGCCTTTGACTCTGGCCACCCAGATGGCCCGCCTTCCCTCTCTGGCCTCGAGGGAGGGGGAACCCAGCCACTTCCTCTCCTCACTTTCTCTTCGTTTTCTCATGAGTGTGGGAGCTCCTGGGACCTCACCCTGCGCCCTCCCCGCCAAGTGTCTGCACACCCCTGGGCAGCCGCAGCCCCACCTCTACCCCCGTATCTCTGCATCCTGCTGCAGCCTTTCTCTTAGGCCGCAGGTGACTCTTTCCTGCATCTCTACCCAGACCACTCACCTGCACAAGCAGAGGGTTTCGCCCAACTTCACACCAGACTCCTCACCTTTCCTGCCCAGGTGAGTGTCTCGCTGTCACCGCAGGCCTGGGGTCAGCTTTGACCTGTCCCTCCCACGCACAGCCTTCGGCTTTCCTGAACTCCGCTTCTCACCATCTTCTAGACAGCTGCGTCTTGACAGGTGCCCCTGCCCCAGGCTGCGTGACCCCAGCCGTCGTCAGGGATCCTCCCCAGGGACGTGCTCAAGCCACGTCCTCTGCTCAGCAAGCCGCAGCCCCCCAGTTCCTCCAAGGTAAGGCGTACACCCCGGGCCTGACGTACAAGGCCCTTCCCGGTCCTTCCTCTGCTCGCCTCCCAGGCTGCTTGCCCTCACGCCCCTCCCTGCTCCCTTGCTGGCCGCCTTGCTGTCCTCGCGCTGCACCCTGCTGTCCCACCCCCGTGGCTTTGCAAATGCTGCTTCTGCCTGAGCACCCTTCCTTCCTTGTTGTCTGTCTGGGGAGCTTGAAGCCGCTCTTCAAGGTCCATTTAAAAGTCACCCCCTCTGGGAGGCCCTCCAGATGCCTCCAGCCTCCTTCGGGCTCCCTCGGCGGCTGGTTCCTTGCCTTTCATAGCATCCATCCCTAAGCTATAATTATTTATGTACATATTTATTCCCCCCCGCCCTGCACTGAAGGCTCCTTGATGGCAGAGGTCTTTTAGGTTTTTGTACCGAGTGTCTAGAACCCAGCAGGTGCTCAGGAAAGACCTGTTGCTGCAAATGTCCACCCGCCTTGTGTCCGATCAGAACGCGGTGCTTTAAGTTTCGGGCGGCTGTTCCTTTCAGGGGAACTTTGTGTGGTTCGCGGGAAGCAGGTGGACCCGTGCCCACTGAGAACAGCGATGGTCAGAAGGTCTGGAGTCAGGCCCAGGCCCCGGGCCAGCTGGGCCAGGTTTAGCTCTGGGTAAGTGACTGGCCACCTCTCCAGCCCGAGACACGGGAATGAGGGCGCTCGCCCCTCAGGGCTGTGGTGAGGGTTCATCCAGAAGCCGACTGAGTGTGGGATCTCATCAGGTTCAGTAAATGACAGCGACAGTGATTATCCAGCCTCCTGAGGAGGGGCCGGCGCCCTGCCTCCACCCCACCCTGCCCCCACCCCCGCCCCCACCCCCCAGGACCCCAGCGTCTGAGGCCGGGGGCGCCCGGCCTCTGGGGGCCGCACAGGTCTGAGCGCTGCTGCCCGGGGGGCCCGGGGAGGCGTGTCCTGTGGATGGCACAGAGCGCCCTGTGTCCAGCAGAGGGCCCAGCACTGCCCTGCCTGGTGGCTTAGGGGTGGGGATGTAGGGGGTGCTGGAGCCGGCTGGCAATGCCAGACGCCCGATGGGGGCGGGCCCACCAGCCAGCTGCCCGTCGAGTCGGCCCTGCACTCGGTCCGGCCTCGCCTCCGCTTGTGGGCAGCCACTGCCGCTCATCCGGCCATGCGGTGGCCGTGGCCTCTGGCCATGTCTCTTGCTGTGGCGTTAGCGGCGGGTCCCGGCAGGGTCCCCGGGGGCGTCCCCCTGCGCCGGGGCGGGCGTGGCACCGAGGAGGAGGCCAAGGGGGTGCAGCAGTATGTGCCCCAGGAGTGGGCTGAGTACCCCCGGCCCATCCGCCCCACCGGGCCGCAGCCCACCGAGCCCCAGGTGGCCGCCAGCGCCCACCCGGACCGGGCCGTGGTCCCTGGGGGCAGCAGGCAGGAGCCTCGGGGCAACACGACGGGGACACCGGGCCGGCGGCTGCAGATCCAGAACCCCCTGTACCCGGTGACGGAGAGCTCCTACGGGGCCTACACCGTGCTGCTCCTGGCCCTGGTGCTGTTTGCCGTGGGCATCGTGGGCAACCTGGCAGTCATGTGCATCGTGTGGCACAGCTACTACCTGAAGAGCGCCTGGAACTCCATCCTCGCCAGCCTGGCCCTCTGGGACTTTCTGGTCCTCTTCTTCTGCCTCCCTGTCATCACCTTCCACGAGATCACCAAGCAGAGGCTGCTGGGTGACGTGTCTTGCCGGGCTGTGCCCTTCGTGGAGGTGAGTGTGTGTCCTGCTAGAGCCCACAGGGTGGTGGTGGGGGGGCGCTGCCGGACGTGGGCTGCGAGGGTGTGCGAGGCCCCGCAGGCCTGGGCCTCTGTCTCGCTGCTTCTCCCCCAAGACAAATGCAGGATTGGCTCCTGGGAGCTCTCAGGTACCCGAGCGAGCAGGCGGGTGTCAGGGCCCTGCGGTCAATTCTGTGTCCACTCCCGGGAGTACAAACACGGAAGGAAGGAAAGACCCTCCCTCACTGCGACTCTCGTCGCCGCCATCACCGTCAGCCGTCTCCTCCATCCTCTGGAAGGAGAGACCTGGTTCTGGGGCTGGAGCTAAAGCTGGGGCTCTAGTGTCAGCTTCTGTCCCTGGCATACTGGGGTGTCCCTGGGCAGGTCACAGCTCCTCTCCCATTTCACTGTCTCCTGGCCAGAGGGTAGACCACTTGGTCCTCCAGCTGCGGCTCCAAGGTGACCACTGGCCCCACCTCTGGGAACTTCCATGCTGGGATGAGCACGTGGGTGTTGATAGATGTGTAGCTCACACGGATCCAGCTTAATCAAAACAGTGCAAAGATATACCAATATATGTGCATTTACGTGGGACACAGCAAGGCCAGCATGTCTGCCTAGGAACAGGAAATCAGCCTGCAGCATTCTGCATGTTGCTTACGCTGTGGGAGGAGGAAGAATGAGCGCTGGGGTGACTGTGGCCTCCCTCCCCGCAAACGCTGCTTTCCCCCCGAGACAATGGGAGATGCTGAGTGAGTGGGCAGCCGGCCTGGGTGGGGAAGGAATTAGGATCAGCGTCTGGACACTGTCCTATTCCCAGCTCTGTCCCCGTCCCATGACTTAGCGATGGTTTCATATCCAGACGGACTCTCTGAGGCTCAGGGGGCAGTACAGCCCTTTCCTGTCCTTCCCAGCCCAGGGAGACCACCTAACGGTGGCCCCAAGTTGCTCAGACCTGAAAGAGGCCCTGCAGCCGGGGACAGCCCTTGCATCTTAGTGACCTGGCGCTCAGAGCCCAGGAGAGCTGTGGGAGGTCAGAGCCCGGGCTCTGCTGAGTGGCTGTGGTTAGCCACTTAGCCTGCCTAAACCCCTACTTCCCTCCCTGCGAGTCGGGGCTGACCGCCATCACCATAGCTGGGTGAGTCCCTGAAGGCTCACATGTGTGACGTCCACAAAGGGCTTAGAACTGAAATAATTCAGTACGTGGTGGATTTTACCGGGAAAGGTCTAAGACCCCCGTGAGCGCTTGTCTGCATGGAGCTGGCGGCCGAGGAGAGCCCGGCCCTGCCCCCTGCCCAACTGTGGGTCCCAACACACCTGATATGCAGGCTGCCGCCTAACCCCCTCCACGGCCTGGAGGACAGAGGTGACCCCTGAGCCCTCCCTGGAGGCTGGGGTGACAGGTGAGAGTGGAGGGATGAATGCACCGCCCAGCATCCTTTTGTAGGGAGGCCCCAGGAGGGAACAGGAGGCAGCTAAATACAGCTTGGGGCCATTTTTGAGATGTAGGAAAGGAGAGGGCGTGTTGTTTAGCCTGAGCCCTGGCCTGGGGCCTGCCTGGAGATGGGGCAGGAGCCAGCCGGAGAGGGGAGTGCTTGGACAGAGGGGGAGCTGAGCACAGCCCTGAGTGTGCCCAGCCATCATCTGAGCTGGGAGCACTGCCCCAGCCCCGTCACTTCTCTCTGCCACTTTCTTCCCTGCTGCTCTGGCTTCCTCTCTGCTCACAGGGTGGTTTTCCTGTGTGCTCTGTGAGCTGCCTGCGGGGAGTGGGCACAGGTCCACTGCGTCCCCACTCGGGCTGGCCCTGGGCCTCTCCGGGCAGGGCGAGGAGGGTGGGAGAGTGTATGCCCTGCACCCCCAAGGCCACTCCCCCCATGGACGTGGTGGGTGAGGCTATCCAAGCACCCAGCAGGCCCAGGAGCCCTACGTCTCCGTCCATGCTTGTCCTTGGAGATGATTTCCCAAAGTCTCAGGAGCACAAGGGGCTGTAGGGCCTACCTAGGTCGCTCGTCCCTGGGCCCAGAGGCAAGGCAGCAGGCGGCCTGCAGGGGAACCTCAGCTCTGCCGTCCACCAAGGCCCTGGTCCCGCCTGAGCCCAGTCTGTCCCGTCAGACCCTGGCCGTGAGATCTGAAATGCCCCTGAATGGCGGTGCCACCACTGTCCTTCCCACGCCTGCCGTGCACTTCCAGTCTGAGCCAGCCCCTCGGTTGCCTGGGGCTGACCCCCGCCTCTCCCCCCACCACGCCCCCTCGCAGGTCTCCTCTCTCGGCATCACCACCTTCAGCCTCTGTGCCCTGGGCATTGACCGCTTCCACGTGGCCACCAGCACCCTGCCCGAGGCCAGGCCCATCGAGCCATGCCCGTCCATCCTGGCCAAGCTGGCGGTCATCTGGGTGGGTTCCATGACGCTGGCTGCGCCCGAGCTCCTGCTCTGGCAGCTGGTACAGGAGCCCGGCCCCGCTGCGGGCCCCGTGGATGCGTGCATCATGAAGCCCTCCGCCCGCCTGCCTGAGTCCCTCTACTCGCTGGTCTTGACCTACCAGAACGCCCGGATGTGGTGGTCCTTCGGCTGCTACTTCTGCCTGCCCGTCCTCTTCACGGTCACCTGCCAGCTGGTGACGTGGCGGGTGTGGGGCCCGCCCGGCAGAAAGCCGGAGTGCCGGCCGGGCCAGCAGGAGCGGCGCGAGGGCCAGCTCAGCGGCACCGTGGTGGGCCTGACCGCCGTCTACACCCTCTGCACCCTCCCCGAGAACGTGTGCAATGTCGTGGCCGCCTACCTCTCGGCCACGCTCACCCGCCAGACCCTGGACCTCCTGGGCCTGGTCGGCCAGTTCGCCACCTTCCTCAAGGCGGCCGCCACGCCCGTGCTCCTCCTGTGCGTGTGCCGGCCGCTGGGCCGCGCCTTCCTGGACTGTTGTTGCTGCTGCTGCTGCGAGGGCTGCGGCGGGGTGGCAGCCACCGACGGCCCAGTTGCCAAGCTCCAGACGGGGCTGTCCACCTCTGTCTACTTCCACAAGCCCCGAGAGGCGCCACCGCTCCTGGCCCTGGGCACGCCCTGCTGAGGCTGGCCGGCCGTGGCAGGGGGAGCTCTGTCCAGAGATGGACTCGGCTCCCCTGGCTGGGGTCTGGGTATGTCGGAGCCCCCGGCCGAGCCCCTTCTCGGGGGCGACCCGCCCATCCTCTTGCTGGGGGGCGGTGATCCCCCAGGTCCTCAGAGCTGCCCAGAGACTCTCCATCCCACCGGCTGGGAGCCAGAACCTCACCTGGTCCCAGCCTCACTCTCCCCTCTCCATCTGGAGCCCGACTACACTTTACTTTGCCCCTCTCGGCATCGCCCATCCTGGACGGGGGCCTTGGGGGCCAGCAACCGGTCTCTTCTCTGCACAGGATGGGCCCAGCCCTGGACGCCCCCTCCAGGTGCCGTCTCTTCTCCAGGAGCATTTCTGTCTCTGTCCTCCTCCTTCTCTGACGTACCCTGGTTGCCCGGTCCCCCCCAATCCCGGTCAGGTGCTCCCCTGTAGAAGACCCTTCTTGGAAAACAATAAACTAGGTAGAACTACCCCTGTGCCCATGGGCCTTTCTTGTGCCACATCCCGGCAGTGCCCAGATGCACCTGGGCTTTGCCCTCCTGGCCACCTTTGGCCCTTCCTGGCCTGTGGCTGGTGTCCTGTCCAGCCTGGGGTCCTGTGGCTTTGTGGGCAGAGTGGACGGAGGGGCTTGGGAGCTGGGGCACTGTGTCCTCAGGCTGGCCTGAGCCCAGCCATCCCTGGGAAGTAGAAGGCTGCAAACTTATCTCCCCGGGAGCCCCCGCCGCTGTTCCTACCTCCCCACAAAGCCCCCATTCGAGGGCAACCAGCAGCCTGGGGGGCTTCCAGCCTCTCTGAGAGCTGCCCTTGTTTGGCTTCTTAGAACAGACTGTTTAGCCTACAGACAGCCCAGCTGCCTGCCCCCCGCCCGCCCCACCCCCCCCCTTCCCAGCAGGCAGAGCTCCATCGACAGCCCCACAGAGCCTTCTTTCCTCTCTCTGGTCCCCCCCACCCCCCACGACAGGGGGCCCTTCCAGAGGCCCCTTAGCCCCGCCCAGGCCCAGCGAAGTTGGCATGAGGTCAAACAAAGGGACACCTTGGCCTAGGCCACAGACCACTCCCTGCCCCGCAAGCCCACCCTTCCCATCTGAAGCGCAGCTCGGGCTCCCGCGGAGCTCCTGCTGCCAGCTCTGTCTGGATCACCTGCGCAGGGCCTCAGGAGGGTCCCCAGGGCAGGGTCAGGGAGGCACAGGCATTGCCCGGTGCCCTGGGCTCCATTCTCCTCTGCCCACCCTACCCATACCCCCTGGCCTCAGCCTGGAGCCAAGCCTCCTTCCCCCACTCCTGCGGATCTTAATGGCCTTGTTCTCTCCCCCTGGCACCCACCCTCAGGACGGGTGATGCCAAGAGAGAGGGAGGCCGTTGCTAGGCGATGGCGCTGCTGGCCGCACACTCTTTGTGCTGGAGAGACACCCACCCATTTCTCGGCCGACCGCTGCCACAGTGACCAAAGCCCCCAGCTCTGTCTGCAGCAACTTAAGACGGTGGGGGGAGCAGGCTGGAGAGGAGACCAAGGGCAGGCTTGTGGTGCTGAGGTGACCGGGGCCCTTCCCTCTCCCCCCACCCCAGCCCCAGTCCCAGATGCACCAGCAGCCTCCTATGGGATGGAGGAGGGGGGCCAGGGTGAAGGCGGGACGCGCAGGCCGAGGTTGGGAGGCTGGGGGCGGGGAGGGGGAACTGCCGCATCCTGTTTGGGGGCTCTGCCACAAAGGGGCCCCTGCCCCTCCCTGCGGTTCCGAGGCCCTGCCACCACCGCTGCCCTGGGCCCCGCTAACGTGAGTGGCTTGCAGGATTAGTCAGCAGGCCAGCGGGCCTTGGGAAAGAGCCACTGTCTCTCCGGCTAGGCCAGCTGGGGGAACAATGTGGCATTTGTTGCCTAGGGGTCCTGGGCTTGGGGTGGGGCGGCAGCTGGCAGTGGTGGGCGGTGGACTTGAGCTGGGTCTTTAGGGGACCAACCCTGAGCCCTGATGTCAGCCAGGTGGGAGGCGGGCCAACCCACTGAGCCGCCCTGACCCCGTCAGTATGCGCACCTTGCACTGAGAATTGCCTCCCTTGGGCCGGACTGGACGCAGTTACTGGACCCCATCAGTTAAACAGGAATAACCCCCCCCCACAGAGGCCTGGAGTCATTGAATGAGACAAGATACATAAAGCTCCCGGCATGATGCCTGGCACCTTCCTTCCCTCCCTCCCTTTGGGGGTTCAATTCTCCAGAACTGCAGAGCAGGCTTGGCCAGGCGTGCAAAGGGCCCCCCCACGCTGGTGTACATATACGCAGTCTGTCCTACGAAGCACCTGCTGTGTGCTGGGTGCAGGCACTGGGGCAGGAGGATGCCTGCTTGCTGGCGACCAGCCCATCCTGTCCTGTCTTATCTCGTCAGAGGACGCAGGAGGCGAGAAAGGCAGCTCATCCCTGAGACGCCCCATCCTGCTCACCAGACCAGTGACTGTTGGTCCTGTCCCAGCCTCCCAGGCCGTGGCATCTCCAGCCCCCTCAGCAGCCAGGAGAGCCCAGGGGACAGCCCGGCCCCAGCTTCGACCTCCTCGACCAGGGGGCACGTGTCCTATCCTTTAGGGGTTGCAAGGAACCTGAAGTCATCTAGCTCCCTCCGCCGAATTCCATCTGCATTCTCTCCCCAAACTCCCCGGCAGTCGGGAAGCCCTCTCCAGGCAGGCCATTCCTCCCTGCGGTTCTGATGACCAGGAGGCTCCAAGAGGAAGCACCGAGGAAGGGCCGGTGAGCTCAGAGCCACCAGGGCAGGCCCTGCTCCCAGGACGGTGCAGGTGGCCTCCTCCCTGCAGAGGTGCGGCGAGAGGGGTGGAGCCTTCCGCAGGGCCGGACCTTCCGCAGGGCCGGACCTTCCGCAGGGCCGGACCTTCCGCAGGGCCGCTCCGTCTCCAGGCTGAGGGGAGCCAGGGGGCGGGGCTTACGGCAAAAGTGGGTCAAGATGGCCCCGGATTTGGGAAGCGGGGCGCAAGCCTCCGAGGCCATGGCTGCGGGCAGAGGGGACCAGCTCTAGGGGTGGAGTGGGCTGGGAGGGGCCGGGGGTGGGCAGGGAAGGGAGGGCACGGCCTCTGCCAGGAAGCCAGCAGCCTGGACACCAACAGAGGAGCAGCTAAGGGTGGTAAGCCGTGGGCTCTGCAGGCCCAGCACTGCCCCCGCGCCCCCCAGGACAATTCACCGGCTCCGCCACCTCTGGCTGCAGGTGGGGGCCTGGACAGACTCCAGGAAGCGGGCTCCGTCCCGCACACACCGGCTGCAGCCGGGCGGTTCCGGACACAGACCCCCTCCATTCCCCTGGCAGCTGCTGGCTCAGAGCTGGGGACACAGGAAGGTCCGACTAGAGGAGGCGGCAGGGCAGGAGCCGGCGCGCTCGCGGGGGCTGCTCTGTGAAGGGCCATTGTGCGCCCGGGCGAGCGCGTGCCTCCCTTTGGCTGGGAGCGCCCAGGGTCGGGGACCAGAGTCCCCAGCCTGCCGGGCCGTGGACAGAAAAAAAACCGCACCGCGCACCCCCCCCAACACAAAATTGTCATTTATTCTTGTTGTTGTTAGGAGGCAAAAAAATGTACAGTTACAAGAATCATTTTCCAAACAGAGGTTAAATATGAGCTGAAAAGTGTAAAAAAGGAAGAGGGACATCACTTTACAAATCATTAAACAAACAGAAAACAAAACCCAAAGAACCAACCCCCCATGCCGAGTTCTCTCCTTGTGCAACTCTGCAAAACGAGAACAGAAAATGAGGTGGCCCGTGGAGGTGAGGGCCCGGAGCTGGGAGCCAGGAACAGGCGGGGAGGGGCTGCTAGGGCGCTGGCCTCCTGCCCCTTCGGCCCCCGGTCTCCGGCGCCTGCTTGTGCCTGGTGGCCATGCTGAGGCTGGGGGCAGAGAAGGGCGTCTCCGGAAGCTCCCGTCAGCCTGTGACATTCAAACACTGCGGAGACAGGCCAGACTGGGAAGTGGAGACAAACGGGACGTGGGGACGGACACCCGTGCCTGGGCTGGTACCTGTCCCTGTGCCAGCCTCACCTTTCCTGATCTGAACCGGCCCCAGCTAACCCCGCTATTCTCCTTCTCTCCAGACCGCCCCCTCCCAGATCCTGACTGGCCCCTGCAGCATCAAATGGTTGATTTTAGTCTTTGCTTAAATTAAAAAATTAAAATATATATACATATATATACTGTACACACAGGACAATAACAGAAGAGTGTGGGAAAGGGAAGCAGGGAGCGGGACAGGAGAGGAGGCGGGGCTGTGGGGCGGGGCTTCAGAGGGGGAGGGAAGCAGGGCGGCGGAGAGACAAAGGGAGAGGGGAGGGGGGAGGTTAGGGGACCGGAGGGGAGCAATTTATTTTACAATAAAATCGGGAGTTCAAACCTCAGCAGAACAGGACTCTGGGATCCCCAGAGGGCCCCTCCCCACACCAAGTAAGGAGGGGTGGGCTTGGGGGGACGGCGGGGGGAGGGGGCGGGAGCTCGGCTTCAGATCCGGAGGGCGGTCCCTGGTCCGAGGGGGCGGGGCCGCAGTCTCAGCTTCTCCGTGACTTTGAGTGCTGGATAAGCCACTGTAGGGTGATGTCTGCGGGGCAAGAGAGGAGGTTACAGGGCTTCAGGGCTGCTTCTCCTGAGGGTAGAGCACACACCTGGCCGGGGCGGGGGGGGGGGGGGGGGGCGCGCTGCAGCTAGGGTCAACTCTAAGGGCATCACAAGCCCAGCTTCCAGCTGCCAAGCTCCAAACAGCCCCTGATGGGTGCAAGGGCGTCTGGCTGCGGTGAAAGAGACGGAGCCATAGGACGAGTCCCTCAGACCAGAAGGGTCCGACCCTACGACGTCACAGGCGGGGAGTGAGCCCCAAGGAGAGGGGGGATTTGCCCACGATCACACACCAGTTGACGGCAGAGCTGGGGTGATGCTCAGCATCGGGGCTTCCCGCTGCCTGTCCTGCCCAGGAGAGCCACGGCGCTCCGGGCTCCAAGGAGAGAGCCACCGGCTGCCTTCCCCTCCTGCCCCTCCCCGGGAGCGCAGCGACGCCCCCAGACCCACCGATGTTGTCCTTTTCTTTGCAGGAGATGGAGTAGCAGCAGATCTCTCGGTCCTGGATGGCAGACAGATTCCTGCAGGGGACCAGAGCTGTCTGCTGAGGTTGCCACTGAGCAAGGGGCTGGGGGCCGGGGGCCGGGCGCGGGGGCAGTCGGGCATAGAGGGACGGGGAGGGGGAGGGGCGAAGGGCGGGGCTCGGACAGGCGCGCTCTAGCGCCACCAAGCGGTGGGCGCCGAGAGCAGCAACGAGCCCTCCGCTCTGGCGCCTGGGAGTTTGGGGAGCAGGGAGGAAGGACAGGGAAGAGTGGCCAACTCACATTTTCTCGATCAGCTCCTTCTCATCCAAGGCTCCCGGGAGGTCTCGCTTGTTGCCCAGGACTAGGACCTGCCGAGAAGGGAGGGCAGGGCTCGGTCCAGGGCAGCCACGGCCAGGCTGCCCCAAGAAGGGGGCTGGCTTCCGCAGCCCCGTTGCATCCGCACCCCTCCCTCCCCCCACCGCCAGCAGTGTTTACCCCCACCTGCCCCCAGCGGTCCCCGGCCTTCCCGGCGAGCCCCTGACCCTCCCACTCCACTCGGGGCTGACCGGGATGCCCTGCAGCTGGGGCTTGTCCAGTAGGTTGTGGAGTTCATTCTTGGAGGCCTCGATCTTCTCTTGGTCAGCGGCATCCACCATGTACCTGGGGGGCGGCAGGTGGGGACAAGCTGACACCACAGGCTGCGCGGTTGGGGGGGAAGGAGCTGCAGCAGCTCTGGCTCCACACCCGGGGTCTCCGCCACCTGGGACGGCTCAGGCAGGTGCTCTGAGAATGTCTTCTGAACTGATGGGAGTGAGAACCTGTAGGGGCCGCTGGGGCCTGCCCTTGTCCTATCCCCCAGACCTCTGGATAAGCTGCTGCTCCTGTGGCAGCGCTGGGCCCCATAGGATTAGACCTAAGTCCTTCCCAGAGTGACCCGCTTACGTTCTCAGGGCAGGGCTGGCTAGACAAGGGGGCGAAAAGAGCAAAGGAAGCCCCAGAAGACTTTCCTGCATCAAAATGTTTTTTTAAAAATCAGGTTGGGGACTTCCCTGGTGGTCCAGTGGTTATAGGACTCAGAGCTTCCACTGCAGGGGGCAAGGGTTGGATCACTGGTCTGGGAACTAAGATCCTGCACGCTGTGCGGCCAAAGAATTTTTTAATAAAACCAAATCTGGTTACTGGGTGTAAGATAGGCTACAAAAATGTACTTTACAACACGGGGAATAGAGCCAATATTTCGATATAACTGTAAATGGAGTGTCACCTTTAAAAACTATAAAAAAATAAAAATACATAAAAATTTAAATTTAAAAATCAGATTAAAAACAACGAAAGCTGGGCTTCCCTGGTGGCGCAGTGGTTGAGAGTCCGCCTGCCGATGCAGGGGACACGGGTTCATGCCCCGGTCCGGGAAGATCCCACATGCCGCGGAGCGGCTGGGCCCGTGAGCCATGGCCGCTGAGCCTGCGCTTCCGGAGCCTGTGCTCCACAACGGGAAAGGCCGCAGCGGTGAGAGGCCCGAGTACCGCAAAAAAACAAAACAAACAAACAACGAAAGCTAAATGATCTTTTGTTTGGGCATATATATACGTAGAATAAAATTATTTTGAAAAAGCAAGGGAGAGAATTCCCTGGCGGTCCAGTGGTTAGCAGTCGGCGCTCACTGCCAAGGACCTGGGTTCAATCCCTGGTTGGGGAACTAAGATCCCACAAGCTGTGTGGCACGGCCAACAATGAAAGGAAAAAAAAAAGCAAGGGAATGAACCACTAAATCACACAAAATTCAGGATAGGGGTGAGTCTGGGTTGGGGGTAGGCAGGGAGATGAGGAGGGACACACAGATGCTTCAGCATGAAGTGGTCAGTCCTCTGGTTCTCAGACTGGCCGGGGGGGCGCCCAGAGCGTCTGTCAAAGCAAAGGCAGCTGCACACAGGTGTGAGTCACCTGCCAACGACCATGGCCCTGCTGCGCACTTACACGATGGCGCTCACTCCTCGGCAGTAGCGCTCCCACATGCTGCGGAAGCGGGGCTGTCCCCCGATGTCCCAGAGCTGAGCAAGAGAGGTGAGCGGGTGTCAGCAGCAGGCAGGCCCCCAATCCATCCTGGCTCCCACGTGCCCCCCGCCTGCCCCACCGGAATTCCTTCTCTCTCTACGTCCCTGACTCCTAAGCCTACCTGAGCTCTTTCCCCAACTATCCGGTCGGACCCAAGCCTCTGCTTTCCTCTAGCTTCTCCTCCGGAGGCCCGACACATACAGACACATGCACACACGCGCACATGTGCACACGCACACACACATCCTCTGCGGCCGTGGGCTTGCGCCCAGGGGCCAGCTCGGCTGCACACCTTGATGGTCACGTTCCCTTTGGTGATCTTGCGCATGTTGAAGCCCACGGTGGGGATCATGTCCTCATTGAACTGTCCCGACTGGAAGGAAGAGTCAGAATTGGAAAAGGGGCAAAAATCGCCAGGACCCAGATGCGCTGTCCGCGGCGGCCACGGACCAAAAGGCTGCGGGAATGAAGCAGAGAGGCCAGGCCGGAGCCTCTCAGGCGCCCCAGTGTCCCGGGCAGCTCCCGCCCGCCCCCTGCTTTCAAGCAAGATGGGCCATGACCAAGCCCGGTGTCCACCTCACACCCGAGCTCCCCTGTGACAAAGAGGCCCCTCGAAGTCGCTCGACCAGGATGGAGAAAGTCCTTCCTGAGGTCTAACCCACCTCTCTGTTGTTGGACCAGAGCCCCCTTTCCGTATCTAGCCTCCGGTGGGGCAGGTCACGTTAAACAATCTAGGTTTACACTTTCACGCAGTAGTAAATGTTCACATCAGACTGAGGATCGGTAAGTCAGCCACGCCCCAAAGGCAACGCGCAGCAAGCAACTTCTGGGTTTCTTTGCACTGTACCCATTTGTAGGATGGGTACCCCTCACCGTGCACCCCGACTAGACCGAGAGCTCTCGGGAGAGGAGCCACGTCTACACTGACATTGGTGAATGTTCACCCAGTAAGTAGAAGTTAACCGTAATTCTGTCTCCCATAACCCACTTTCAAATTCTAACAATTCTCACGTCTCCCCTCTAAATTGTCTCTAAGATTGTTCTAAACTAGCCACAGGCCTCTATTAAGGCCAGACCAAACTCCGCTCAAGGTCATCTCCACGTTCACATGTAGGACACCTCTGCTTCTCCCCCAGACGCAGGCTGAAGGAGATGGGGCTCACTTAACCTTGAACCTGAGGGGACAGCCTTGTTCCGTTACGATGTCACTGTCTTCTACCAGGTGGGAGGAGTAATTTGCCTAAGGCCACACAGAGTGGTCAGGGGCTCTGACCATTGGCCAAAGTGTAGGACATGATGGCTTCTCATTCAGAGCCTGTGAGTCTGAATGAAGAATCCCCCCTGAATGAGACGGACTGATTCCCTTTTACCTTCAGGAATCACCTGAGCTCGTTCACCAAGTCCCTCGGATGTGAGCACTGAATGCCCAAGACTGATGCTCAAGATAAGACGGATGAGGGTTCCTAACCTGGAGGCCGAAGAGGGGCTTCGGAGACCCCCTGAAGGTGCGCACAAGCTGTATGTGCACATTTTTTTTGTATGTACACGCCTCTGGGGAAAGGGTCTCTTTTTTATCAGATATCAAAAGGGTCCAAGAGCCTCTAACAGTGAGGAAACGTGAGGAAAAGGCAGTGCCCTGACGAGGTTTTGCTTTTGGCTAGGCAGGGAGAACCATGTATGCTTTAACTCCACGAACCCCAGCAGGGTGCAGGTGGAATGGGGCACCCACTGGGCCCAAGCCCACTCCATCCCCAACCGGGCAGAGGAAGAACGTGGTCCTGAGGAAGGAAGCCCAGCTCTTGTTTATCCCTCATCGTGGATGAGCTTGGACAAGACAGTTGGACCTCTCTGGGCCTCAGGGTTTCCTTCTGTGAAGTGGCAGAAAAGGGTTTTGGTTTGCCTAAAAACTGGCAAATAGGGCTCACAAAGTGCTTGGAAATGGTTTCCATACATGAGGAACCATCACTGCTCTTTGGCAACCCAGAACATTCACAGGCTCCCATAGAAACGAAAAGCCTAGCCTGTCAGAATGTGATCCTGGACAAAGGACGGTTCCAGGAGGACCCTCAGGGAGCCAGGCTCCCCGGCCTCAGTATTTCCAGTTCAGCTGTGAATCAGAGCTAAGCTGGAACCAGTCACAACTGCATTTCCCGGCTGAGGCCTCAGATCTCACAAGCTCCTCGTTCAAGGTCAGCAGGCACCCTAAAGTCATCTGGAGGAACCCCTGGCTCAGACTTGAATGTCCTCTGGCTCATCCCTCCTGGGTCAGCTCCAACACTCCAAAGTGCTTTCTAATGAGTCAAAAATCCACCTTCCCAACTCTACCCCTTGGGTACCCCAAAATTAGCTCTTCCCCTGGATGGCCTTTTACACTTGTGAGTATCTGAAAATGGCCTCTTGTTTCCCTCGGGCAAAACATCTCCTACTTTCTGGCAGTTCAACTTTTTCAGAACTCAGAAAGTGAGTTCTGGGTCCTCAGAGGCACTGGAGAATCTCTTTGTGATGCTTCCCAGCTCACATTAGCCAGCGGAGCAGGTTACACATAAGCTCAATTTCTATTTACAGTCGGACTCATACAAGGAGTAGAAAAAACCCAAATGGGTAAAAGCTAAGACAAAGAAAGGCCACAAGAAGAGGCAAAGGGGATTCAGAAGGTCAGTGGTGGGCATGGGCCAGAGCCCGGGGTCCTGACTCTTCACTTCTTTCTGAAAGACACTCCACTGGGATCATACACTGGTGGGCAGAAATGCCGTGGCCCTGGAGGAGCTGAGAACTCTGGACTCGGGCACTCCCACTGCAGCCCACAAGGGATGGGTGTTCTGGAGAAGCCTCTTTCTAGGGAAATCCAGGCTGCACTTTTAGGATGTGTGAGTTGAGGTGGCAAATTTATGTCATAAACATGAAGGCCCGGCTGGGGGAGGGGAGCCCTCGCTGCACCCCTCGGAAACTCCTGACCCTGGCAGTGAAACCTGCGACTCTTGGATCCCGTTTCTGACCTGCCAGAGCATCCCATTCTCTGGACACGAACAGGACACGGAACCGCCTGGGTTCCTGTGGATCCCCGCCCAGGAACACAGCTTTGTAAACGCTCTAGGAGGAGAGACTCCCTGGGGGCCAGAGGTGATGCCCAGGCTGAGCCACGAGAGTAGCAGCAGCACCGACTGGTCCCCTCTCGGCCTCTCCCTGGAGACAGTTCCCAGATCTCGGCACCTCGGAGCGAAGCCACAGGCCCGCAGGACCCGAGGCCAGGCGTGGCGCTCCTGCTTTTGGAATCCAAGTCAACACCAGGTCTAACCAGGAGCCTGCGACCAAGGGCCAGCACCCGGGCAGACAGGAGCCCAGGAACCATCGTGCCAACAAACCCAGCCTGGGCCCGAAGAGCCTGTGCTGCTGGGTGAGCGGCCAGGAGCCCCTGGGCAGAGGTCATCGCAAACACGTTTGGGAAGGGAAGCCAGTGCCCAAACACGCCATCATGGGGTACCTGCCCCCCAGTCTCCCTCCACCCTTCTCTTCGAGGGTGGGCAGGAGTCAGGCAGGGGAGGTACCCAGGCTGGCAGGTCACACTTCTCTGCCGACCCCTGTCATGTATGGCCACTCCACAGCTCTCAGAAACCCCCGTCTGCGGACGCGGGCCGGGTCCCCGGACACCTCAGCTCTGCCCAAGCCTTCCTCAGCCCCACATGCCCAGCCCAGCCCTCTCGGAAATGCAGGCCGCAGCCACTACTGCAGCTCAGCTCAAACACCCAGGGAGCTCATCTTCCCCTTTTTTGAGGCAGATTTTAACTCCTCCCCACCACTGCCCTGGCGCTGAAAGGCTTACACTTGCCCACCTCGGTCTTGATGACCCAAAGCCCTCAGAGCCACTCTCCCCTGTGTCCCCAGAGTGGACCTGCCCCTCCACCTCCAACTCATCCTCTGGGTCCGAAGCACCTCCTCCTGCCCTGCAACTTCCGGGCCAGGCGGGGACTCCGAGCTCCCTTTAGGATGCAGTGCGTCCTCCCCGGACCCCCAGCTGAACGCCACGGTCGGGGAGAGGTTCCCCGTGGAGAAGGAGTCTGGGCTGGAGCCCAGGGCCTCTGCTGATTCCACTCCCCCCAGGGATCCCCCCCCCACACCCCCGTCAATAGCACCGGGGCTTCCTCTTCCGGCCAGGAGGGGTTAACCCCCCGGGGTGGGGCCGGGCCGGCCCGGGCCCCCTCCCCCAGCCTCGCGGGCATCCGTCCTGCGACCCTCCGCGCGCCGCACGGGCAGACCCTGCACTTTCGCCCCGTCATGCGCCAGGGTGCGGGTGCCGGAGGGGGCCCGTCTCCGCGGGCGGCGGTCCCTCTGGCCTCGTGAAACCCTCGGCGCCGGCGGTCCTGGGGCCCGGGCCGCGTCCCCTCGTCCCCCGCCCCTGCGCCCGGCCGTGCCATCCCGGCCCAGGCGCGCGCCGCCGGGTCCCCAGGGCCGTGCTAGGCCCCGCGCGCCCGGGTCCGCGCCTCCACGCCGGCGCCAGCCGTGCCGGCCACGCCAGGCGGCGACCCGCTCGGCTGGGCGCGGCGGGGACCTGAGGCCCGGCCGGCCGGCGCCCCGTACCGCGATCACGTTGACGAAGGTGGTCTTGCCCGAGTACTGCAGCCCGACCAGCGTGAGCTCCATCTCCTCCTTCCAGAAGAGGGCCTTGAACCAGTCCAGCAGCTTGTTGAACAAAGCGATCATGGTCGCTGCGCCGGCCGCGCCCGGTGCCGGCTCCCCGCCGCCCCTCGTGCCCTCGCGCTGCGGCCGGAGCGGCCCCTCCCCGGTGCGGCCCGGCTCCGGACTCGGTGCGGGCGGAGGCTCGGCTGGAGCGCGCGGCCGCCGACGACTCGCTGCCGGATCGGCGCGCCGATGGGTGTGGCCTCCGCGCGTCCTTCTCCTCCCGGTCGCCGTCCTCCTCGCAGTCGTCCTCCTCCTCGTCCTCTTCCTCCGCCCGCGCGGCCGCCGGCCCTGCTCGCCCCCGAGCGGGCGCGCTCCTCCTGGCCGGGCCGGGCGGGCCGGGCTGCGGGTACGCTGGGCGGGGCGCCCGCGGCCTTCGGGGCGGGCCGGGCTGCTGTGCGCTAGGGGCCCTTGGGGAAAGAGCTCCGATTGTTTTTCGCCTTCCCGGGTTGCCGTGCCCCGATTGGCACCCGCTTCCTTCTTACAGGGCGGTGGGCCTGAGGTGGGCGAGGGCCCCGTTGAGCGGGACCATTTCCAGGGTGGAGGAGGGTGGTCCGTGGCTTCCCAGGACGCGGGGACGATGTCTCTAAGATCTTTTGTTCCCTGAGTCCTTGCCTCTGAGCATCTCTGGGTACCAGAGCCCCAGTGGAGGGGAACATCCACCTGTGAGGCCTCGTTAACCACGGGGTACCAGGGCCACTTGCTTAGGAAGCCTCTGGCCCAAAGTGACTTTTACTGGGACCACCATGATACTAAAGAGAGAGAGTCCTGCGGGGGGTTTCCCGTGAGGGAGGTTTGTGGCAAATGAAAAAAGTTGGCCTGTTTTGGTAAAAACCAAAGTTTTCTTCAGGAGAGCTGGCGGTAGGAGGTGTGGGGCTTGCAGAGATGCTGGTCCTGGGAGGACCCAACCTCGGGGCTGCTGGACCCCCTGAGCCCACACCCCGCTTTGGGCGTGCCTTCCTACTTGGCCTCCACAGGCACTCACGTGGCGTCTGTGGTTTTAGTCAAAGGTGCGTAAAGTTTCAATATCAACCATATCTGCCAAGCCCAGCCGAGTTGACCCCAAATGATCAGTTACCACAGTGGAGGAATCACAAAGTCCTGGCCCCGTGCGATATCCTGGGTTATTAAATTATTAACCTACATGGTCTTTCTAGTCCTTGCCCTTTGTGAGTCCCTCTCTAGCGCCTAAGGAACACCTCTGCCCGTCTCCCAGACTGACTCCAGTGTCACTTTGTTTCACGTGGCCCTGGAAGGGCTGTAAAAGTGCACGTCTGGGGTAAAGCCTGTTCTTGGCCTGTGGATTCTCCCTCTCTCTACTGATGTAAAGAGGCTCCAGAGGCCTGAGAGGAAGAGGGAAAGAAGGAATGACTCAGTCATCCGCGAAGTCTTTATTTTCCCACCTGGTCACTCTTCAGAGCCTGTCCTCAAGCTCTGGGACAGGGTTGGGGTAACAGCACCCAGGGAGGGGAGCCTGCCACCTGTGCGGTGGCTTTCCTCCTGTGGGGTCTGAGCTCAGGGAGGACCAGGCGCCTGACGGCCCAGCACCCAGCGCCACGGGCCCCGGGAGTGCCTCTCATAGGGCAGGAAAGCTCCAGGAGGGTGTGAGCCCATTCCCAGGCGGTGAGGAAGGAGGAGACCAGCAGAAGCATGAGGAAGTCATCCTCGGTTCCAACGCTGCATGTTTTCCAAAAGCGCTGTCTGAGGGAAAGGCCAGCTGTTCTCCGGGACCCAGCTCCTTGGGGGGTTCCTCGGAGAACTGGCCCCGGCAAAGGCAGCGCCCAGGGGCCAAACACCTGGAAGGATGGTGCCTGCCTTCACCCCATGGGCAGCCCATCTCGGATTCAAGGATGAAGGATTTGGACGCCTCCCTGGGGTGTGGTGGTCAGCCCTGACATAGAGCTGGGGGGCCCTGGACATCGTGTGGATGTGAGGTGCGGAAGGGAGTTAGCTCTCCGGGGTAGACTACGGGGGGTCCGGGTTCAGCCTGAGCCCCTGGGTCCACGTAGGTGCTTTAACCCGGGTCGCTCATGGCAACAGCCAGCCGTCCAGGTGTGCTCTGCAGGGAGGAGGCCATGGCGGGGCTGCTTGTCTAAAGTCAGGCAGTGCCCTCGGCTCCCTGCTCGTCTCTTGTGTCCTCCCTGGGTACTCGGAGTCCCTTCTGGGGTGCGAAGGCAGGCAGAAGATGCTGGGCCTCCCTGGAGAGTAGCTGGGGTGGGTGGCCGGCAGTTACGGAGGCAGGGGCAGCCGTCTGGGCCTCCAAGGGGTCCACACACTTTCCCTCGTCTAGAGAGTTCAACTGTCCCACCAGGTCAGCTCCATAGCCTGCTCCCCGGACACTCGTGTGGGCACAGGGGCAGTCTGGTCCCTGCTCTCTTTGGGGGGTGTCCAGCCTCACGGATGTGGGTGAAGAGGCAGAGTCCCTGCTAGGATGCTGAGGACTTGGCCCAGGTAGCACCAGGCTTTTCCCAGCTCAGGTCATCGGCCTGTTCTCGGGCTGGGCCAGGGTGGGGGGTGATCTTGGGGTCACTCTCTTGCCAGCCCCAGGAAGGGGGTGCAGCTGGAGTGGCTTCTAGGTGCTCCTCTGGTGGTTCTCCCCCGGTGGCAGTAAAGCACCTGATGTCCATGTCCGAGGAGGAGACTGAGGCTCACGCGGCGTTGCAGGGACCAGGATGCCTGGGCCTCTTTCCCAGCTCTTGTAAAGGTCAGCCGCCAGCTTTAAGCTCGGAGGGACATGGGGGGCCTCTGCAGGGAGCAGGGGAGTGGGCAGTGCTGAAGAACAGTGTCTAGCCCTGTCCTCACCGTCCAGCTTCCTGTGACCCCAGACACACCCCGAGGGGCACCCTGTTCCCATGCCCACTCAGGGGGTTCCCCAGGTCACAAGGCCCACTTTCCCAAACCCACCTTCCCAGGCCCAGGGAGGCGGCCCTGCGCGGGGGAGGGTGCCAGGGTCAGGGGCTGGGCTCCTCTGGCAGCTGGGCGGCATACAAGGCCAAGGTGTGGTGCAGGAACTCGTACTGCTCCGCGGTCTGGATCATGCCCCCCCTGCGGGGAGAGGTGCACAGGCCGTGAACGGCAGTCTGGAGGAGAGAGCCTGACCTTCCCGAAGGCCTGTCGGGCTCCTCCTTCCAGGTGCATCCTCTCTGCAGCGGACCCCTCCCGCTGCACCCTCCCCAGCCCGCGGTGGGGGGTAGGAGGGGCCCCATGCCGGCAGGCGTCTTCTCTGACCCTTCAGCCCCTGAGTCCCCAGGCTGGGCCAGGAACATTCCTGACCCCAAGATTTCCTCTTCCCGGTAATCTTAGAAGTAATAATTCTATATATGCGTGTAGTAGGCACTCGTGTTCCCCAGATACTTTCACATCAGTTAACTCATTCCTTATAGCAGCTCTCTGGGGAAAGGGCCATTGTGTCTCTCTAGATAAAGAAATGGGGACCCAGGGAAGCACAGTGACAGCTCAGTTAGATGCACCCTGGTCCTCTCTCTCCAAATCCAGTGAGCTTCTGTGCATCGCCTATGGCCGCCTAGTTTCTAGAACCAACCGTATTCTTTCCCCCCACCTTTCCCCTGAGTAGGGAATTTGGAAAAACAGAGACAAGAAACAGAAGAGATTGAAAGCTCGGGTAAATCCATAGGGTGGCCTATTTAACTCTAGACGCACCACCTCTGCCCCCCGCCCCGCCCCCCGCCAGAGAGCTAAAATTCTAGATGGAGATTCTCGCCAGGGTGTGAGCTGCAAAAGAACAGCTCTTTAAGCGAAAGGGGCCCCTTCCTCTCCCACAGGAAGTGCCTGGTGGTGAAGGGCCCCGCTCAGTCCGCAGACCCACCTGTCCAGCCGCAGCTGGCACACAATGCCCAGAATGTCCACTTCCCCTAGGGCCTTCAGCTGTTGGCAGCCGATGTGGGTGGCGATGAAGCAGCCAGTCCGGCCGATCCCTGCGCTGGGTCCAGGGGTCCAGGGAGGGGGCGGGGAGGTCACAGGGGGCCGGGTGGGTGGGGAACAGAAGGGAAATAGGGATGCCTCCATGGGGCGGGGGGCGGCCACGGGGGCGTCTGCATCCCTCGCTGGCCTCCCCCTAAAGCCGGTCCGGGTCGCCCTCGGGTCCCTGTGGACGTTTTGAGGAGCTCCCTCCTGCTTGGTGTGGGGGCAGCAGCTTCCTGCTGACGGTGCCTAGGCTGGGCTGGATGACCCCGCGGAACGTCCGTCCCTAACCATGCTGCGTCCTCACAGCTGCTGGCGCCCGGCCCCCTTGCCCGCCTCGGTCCTGCCCACAGTCCTGTCCCTTCTGCTCTGTCCTGCCCTTAACTTCCTCCCTTCTTCAGGAAGTCTTCCCCTGTGAGTCCGGGACCTCCCAGCACTGCGTCTGGGTGCACCTGCGGGAGGGGTTTCCCAACCCCTCTGCCTGTGCTTTTGGCCGCTGTGTTCTAGTTAGAATGTGCATCCCGAATGCTTTCCTTATTTTAAGTCTGTCCCCTGCATCACTCCACTTCTTACCCTGTGGCCTAAGTATTCTTTGTAACTGGCAAATCCAGTTTTCCGAGCCAGTCCCGTGAGGCCCCTCGTCACTTATCTTCCAGGCTTTTTCATCCTTGACCCCTTCCCATGTGACTCCGGCCCCTACTCGCTGACTCTGCTCCCAGCATCATGTCAGTTTCTAAACTGCACCTCTGGGCCTTTGCACGTGCTGCTCCATCTGCCTGGTATGCTTCCCCACCCCGCCCCCAACATCTTCGCTTGGCTAATTCACCTTTCAGGTCTTAGCTTGGCTTAGAGGTCATTTCTCCCGGAAGATGTTCTCTGGCCAAAGTCTGGGCTGGGCGACTTCGTTCTGTGCCCCCCCCCCACCATTATGTTGTCATCATGCTGCGTCCCGTTCGTTTCGTTGGCTGTCTTTCCCACCAGACCATAAAACTTGGCAGAAACCAAACCGCCTTGTTCACAGCTGTCTCATCTAACTCTGTGCCTGGCAATACCAGGTTTTCAGTAAACATTCATGAGTGAATAAATGCGTTTCCTGACAGCGGGGATCATGTTCGTCTCCTGCCTCCGCAGACTGGGAGCTGCCTCTCCGGACTGTGCCTGGGTGTCCAGCCCACACGTCCAGGTTGTGCAGCCAGAGGGAAGGACAGAGCACTTGCTGAATGACCTAGAGATTCCTGTCCAAGTAAGACCTGGGCCTGCTCTGCTTAGACTCCTTCCCAGGAGGGGCCCAGCGGGGAGGAAGGGCTTCCGGGGGAGGGGGCACATACCTGCAGTGGACCACGATGGGCCCAGTGTTGGCAGCTGTCTCTGGGCTGTCCTCCACCTCGGCCACCAGGCGCAGCAGGGGCCCAGCCGACTCTGGGGTCTGGTGGTCAGGCCAGGCCGAGAAGAGGATGTGCTTCACTGACCTGCGCTCTTCCTGGTGCTGGGTGGGGACAAGGCATGAGAACAGGGCACAGCATGAGGGCATCGCCCGTCCCCTTCCCTGGTGCTGGGGCTGGAGGGGGCCGGAGCAGAAGACGCCAGCCTGGTCCCATTCATTTTGCTCCACTGCTCCCTCCTGGGACACCTCTGGGGAGGGCGGAAAGACCCAGGTTCCAGTCCTGGCTCTGCCTCCAGCCAGCACGTGACTTTGGGTGAGTCCCTTGACCTCACTCTCCTCACCTTGAAAATGGGACCATGATGCTCGGAGAATAGAGAAACGCTTTGGAGAGCAGAAGACGCTACACAATAACAGATGCGTTTTTAGGCACTTTTACAAGTTATTAAGCATCTTGTCAAACGGCCCGCGGTTCCTCCAGCAGTGACTCCAGGACCCCGCCCCCTCCTCCGGGCGCTTGGCACAGACCGCTGGGCCTTCCTGGCGGTTCCCACATGGATCGTTGGCGCTGCCCTACTGGACTAGAGGCTCCCTGAGGGCAGCACCCACATCCCTCTTCTGGTCCCAAGCAGCTCTTTACATGTGGCTACAAGCAGGTTTCCCTGAGTAAACCGGTGCCTCCCAGGGAAGCTCCAGAGAGTGAGGGTGGCCCGACTTCCCTGTGGACCAGAGGGCGGTACCTGGATGGTAAGCTGCCTCACGGCGTACTCCGGGCGCTCTCTCACGTCCTGGACCTGGATGCGGAAGGGCCCGTAGGTCTCCTCCTCCGTGGGCCAGTAGTGGACACACTTCTGGGGGGAGGGAGCCGGGAGTCAGGGGCCAGGGCAGAGATGGGAGCGGGGACCCCCCCACCACCACCTGTGGCATTTCCACCCCGCTGCGAGGGCTGGGCTGTCCTGAATTTGACACCTGCAGATAAAGTGCCCCTCCCACCCCTGCTTCTGGCTGGGGCTGGCCTCCCTGCCAAGTGTCTCAGGAACTGACAGGTGTCCTCAGCTCCCAGGGGAGGCCCCTGCCCGCAGCTGCCCCAGCAGGGGTGTGCTGCAGACATGGGTGCAGCCTGTCCGTCTGGGTTCACCAGGGACTGCGCCTCAGCCTCCTACCTCCTTGCCCTCTCGGAGCTGTGTCAGCATGACGATGAGGGATGTCTCCTCCTGCCACACCATCTCCCAGAAGTCTGACACGGTGTTGGGCATAGGGCCCTGGGTGGCGATGTAGGCCTTGTCCTTCCCACCGTATCCCTGCAGGCGGAGGAGGCCGGGGAAGGGTGGGCGGTGAGGCCAGGGCCCTGGGGTGGCCAGACCTGCAGGTGCCGGACTCAGGCTGCAGCCAGGGACCGTGCAGCCCGGACACACATGTCACAGACACACACACCAGACGCCACATGGTGGACACGACACGGGCTCTGAGTGAGAACGTCCGGGCTCCAACCCCTGTTCTGCTCACTGCCTGTGCAGCCGAGAGCGAGTTTCCCAGCTTCTGGTCTGTAAACGGGGTGTAATGGCCATCCAGCAGCACGTGGTGCAGACCAAACTCTACGAAGTGTGTTGGGTTGAGTCTAGCATCTTTCAGGGCCTCTGTGAATGTCCCCTTCCTCCCCTGCTGCTTTCTATTGAATACTAGCGCAAAAGGCGAAGAAACAGTTCAGTATTTATTGAGCGCATATTTCCCTACGTGCTACTTTGTGCATTTAGCAGCGAGGCGTAGCACACTCCTGCCAGCCTTTTCTCTCCCTTTCAGGGGCCTCAGCTTCTTGCTCCTCAGGGGACGGTGAAATCCAGACTCCCCAGACTCCCCATCACCGGGCCGCGTTCCCCCCGCCCCCCCCACCCCAGTCGGCCCCGGGTGCGGGCTGTTCACCGGGGCACCCGGCCGCGGTCCCACCCACTCTGAGCCGCTAGAGGGCGCAGTCTGCACCTGCCGCCCCCCACCCCTGCGGGCTGACGCTGGGGATGGAGCCCAGCTGGCCTCCCCGCCTCCCGGCTCCTTGACCGAATCCGTCTCCACGAAGGAGCGGCTGCCTGGAGCAGCGAAGGCCAGAGGGGAGGGAGCCTGCCGAGCGCCCCCAGCTGGCGCTGCACCTTCCGTGCAGACCTGGGAGCCGCAGGCTGGGCCTGGCCCGAGCCGCCCTCTGCGCTGTGAGGCTGGCAGGGGCGGCGGGACGGGGTGCGCCCAGGAGACCGGGGTCTTCCTTCCGGCGTCTGACGTCTGCTCTGTGCTCCCGCCTGGCGTCCTGGCCTGTTTGCGCCGGCTTGGCTCGGAATGGCTGTGGCAGCCGTGGTTCGGAGCTGGGACACCAGGTGCCCCAACCACCAGCCGTGCTAGGCGGTGTCCTGGGGGTTCTCTGGACACAGCCCCCCCCTTCTCCGACGGCGACTCACCCGGATGTAGTTGGCGTTGATATAATCTCCGTCCTCCCGGCTCTGCGCCCGGCCCAGACAGACGCGGCTCTGGGGGTCTAGGAAGTAAAAATCAGCAGAGGCCACAGGTCAAAAGGTGACCAGCGAAGCAAACTCACGCAGGGCCAGAGAGAGGAGTCCTGTGCTTGTCACGGCACCTGCGAATAGCAGGTGGCCGATACCTATGGCATTATTTCTTATGCACGCAGAAGGGAGCCACAGAATGTTCCTGACCAACAGTGGGCCATGGTCAAAGAAGTAACTGGGAAAGTTCCCTGGCTGGTGCTGGGCAGGATGGACAAGTGAGGAGAGGGCCTTTACTGAACGACATTCTAGTTTGGAGATCAGTGAGGCGCAGAACAGGGTCATAGCAATACAAATGGAAAAAGAGATATTGTCTCCTGAGAGGCCGGACTGGAACTGAGGCTTCATTCCACCCCCAGGGCGAGTCAGCCTGGCCGTCCGTCTAAGGGGGCCTTTCTCCAACTCCAGTCCAAGCCGGATAAAGAAGCAGGCTCCCCAGGGCCAGCTGGTCTGGACGGAGGGTGCCTCGGGGCCAGGAGCAGGGCAGTCCCCCTTCCTTGAGTGCTAACAGCCCCTGGACTGGCCCAGGCAGGCAGAGGGCTGTGGCCTCCAGACTGGGGGTTCCTGGAGGTGGCCTGGCCAGACAAGGGTGCTCTGAGCGGAGCGGGAGGGGAGAGTGTCCCCAGGCCTCGTGCTCAGAGGGCCTGTGCCTGCCTCTGAAAGACAGGAGGCGCTGACCCCGGGACCCCCATCTGCAGCCTCCTCACTGCGTCCATCTGAGGTCCTCCAGGCCCCTCTCGGGGAGCCATCCTGATGGGGCCTCTCCCCCCGCAGACCTGTGTGGGCCCTTTCCCACGTGGGAAGAAGAGGAGGAAGGAGGTTTGGTGCAACTGGCTGTGTGACCTCCAGCAAGTTACACAACTTCTCTGTGACCTGGTTTCCTCATTTGTAAAATGGGGATAAGAACACCATAGACCGGCTTCCTGGGGTCACACTGAGCAGTGCTGGCCTAGCATCATCCTGGTTGTGGTTACTTGCTCCCCTTCCCCGGCCAGGCCCGGATGTGGGCATTCCTCCGCCGGAAGAAGAGCCTCTGCGTACGGCAGCTCTCTCCTGGCTGAGGCTGTGTTCTGCCTTCTGAACACCTCCAGCCCCAGGCCCCTGCCGCAGTCCTTACTTGGCAAGATGGTCTTGTATCGGTCCTTGGAGGCATGGCCAGGAATATCCAGGTCTTCAGGGCTGACAAAGTTTGAGGGGATCTTCTGGCGGGGGGAGGGAGCAAGTGAACAGCCACCCCCCTTCCAGCCTCCTCTCCCTCCACCTTTCCTAGTAGAGCTGGGACCCAGCTGTTCCCTCCTGGCATCAGGACGCAGGTCTAGATGTGGCGGAGGGCAGAGGAGGGAGGCTGGGCGGGTTCCTTCCTGGAGACCCCGGGGTTCTCTCTCCCAGGGGCCCAAAGGGGACAGGCCCGCAGGCCAGGGTAGAGTGGTGCCAGCTGGCTCTCCTGATTCAGAAGGGCAGTGACGCGGAGGGGACCCCACATTCTTACCAAGAATTCCTCTTCCAGCTGCTTGGGGCTGGGTGGCTGGTGCTGCAGGGCCCTGCGGGTGAGGGGGCGCCCGGCTGTGCGCAGAAAGTGCAGGGTGACCTCCTGGGGCGTGCGCACTGAGCAGATGGGCTCCACGGTCCCCAGGGACCGCACATCCAGCATCAGAGCCACATTGGAGCCGCGCCTGCAGCACAGACAGCCAGTGCCCCGTGAGCCCACGCGCGCCAGCCTCTGACGGTTATGATTGTTACGGGCACCTCTGGGGGGCGGCTCCTTGTCTCCCCTTGCCCCAGAGGCCCCGGGCCCTGTGCACCTCCGCCCCTTGTCAGCCAGAGCTGGTGCCCCCACTTCCCGTTCCCGGCCCGGCCCCTAAAGCTCTGACCAGCATCCAGGCCTGGAGGCCCCGGCCCCCTCCAGGGGTGCTCAACCTGACCTGGGGCTTGGGGCGCAGGTGCGAGGCTGACGCAGAGCTTGTGCCCCAGACAGGTAAAAGGCATGCAAATGACATGCAAATGAGCACATCTGGTTTCCTTTTCCTGGAGAGGTGGCGAGGGTCCCGCAGGAGGGAAGCCCCTCCCGGAAAAGGTCTCACCTCTCCTGCAGGCGCACGTGCTTCTTGGCTGGCGCCTGGTCAGGTGGAAGCTGGGTCATGGCTGCCCTCAGGGGAAGGGGTGGCCGGTGGCTGTGCTCTGGAGTGCCCCCTGTGGGCCTGGACCATGCTCGGGGTGGGGGTGGGTGGGTGGGTGGGGGCTGGGCCCAGGGGAGGCTCACTGGGCCATGACCTTTGACCTCTGAGCTGCCGGGCCGGCCAGAGGAGGCTCCCAGGCCCAGGCCGGCTTTCTGCTCTCTGGCACCTCTGTTTTCACTGGGGTGTCTTCCGTTCCCCAGGAAGAGGCGGTGTTTTCACCCTGGGAAGACCAGGATCTCTGCAGGGGCACCCAGGAGGCGGCAGCCTGTGTTTAGAGTAAGGGCAAGATGAAGGGTAGAGACTGTGGGTGAAGATAGGAAGGAATCGGGGGGCGGGGCGGGGCGGGGTGCTGCCCCAGCCCCACGCTGGAGGCCAGGTCAGGGAGGGCGAGGGGGGAATACAGCGGTTCTGGATGGAAGAAAGGCTCACACACACCCTTTCTGGGTGTATGGGGGCCTCCTCTGGACGAGAAGGTGGAGGCCTCCTGCAGCCTTGGAGCCAGCCAGGGCCCCGGGCGTGCAGGCTGCTGGCACTTGCAGCCCCAGGGGCATCCTGGCTCCTGGGGTCTCTGTCCAAGGACGGAGGCTGGGGGTGTTTCCTTCCTCCTCTGCCCATCCCCCCCCAGCCCGCCTCGGTCGGTAACCGTCACAGGAAATGGCCTCACCAAGCCCTTGAGCGACAGCGCACATGGGGAGGCAACAGCTGGGGGCACAAGAGGGGGCACAGAGGTGGTGGTGGTGGGCCCTCCCCTGGGGTACGGTCCCCATCTTCCAGACCAGAGTCCCAGCTTCCGAGTCCGGGAGGGGCTGTGGGGTCACCGCGCCCGCAGGGGCCGAGCGGGCAGAGAGGCTCTCGCAGTAGGAGGGCCTCGTCCGCCTCTTCTCTCCCTTGGGGGCCCTGCCCGGCCCTCGGGGACGTCAGGGGGTCAGCACCCGCGCCCCAGCCGGGCGCCGTGGCCCCGGGCACCCTCCTGTTCATGCCCCCCCAGACGCCCTCCCGTGTCTCCCCAGGTTCGCACAGCCCTGGCCCGCGGGGCTCCTCCCCGGCCCGCTCAGGTACGTACTGAAGCAGCTGTGTCCCCCAGCGCCTCTCGCCAGCTGTCTGTCTGTCTGTTGGCCTGTCTTTGAGGGCTGAGAAGGCTTCAGGAAGCCAGCTTCCTCCCTCCGCCCCTCCTCGCTGCCACCCACGCACGCCCCAGCTGCCTGCTGCCACCACCAGGGGTCGGCGGCCTCCCGCCTCTGCCCCTGTGGGGGCCGCTGGCCTGTCCCGGCACCTTTGCCACGGGCCCGGCCCTGCTCGCTGGGAATGGCCGAGGCTCTGGGCCGTTCTTGACCACCCGGCCCCCTCCTCCAGGGCATCTCCTCCAGGTCCTGGGCGCGTCCAGCCTCCGCCTGCTCGTGGGGCAGGGCCGAGCCGAGCCTAGCTCCAGGCTGCCCCGCAGAGGCCCGGGTACTCCGGCTCCCACGGACCTCGGCTGGAGACTGATTTCCACTTCTTTGCTTCTGCCTCGGAGCCTCGCCCTGGAAGCCCTTGCCCCTTCAAGCCGCGGGAATCATGCCAGGCACAAACAGAAGTGGGCACAGACTGGGTGGGGCAAGGGGAGGCAGGAGTTCTTGCTTCCCAAGGGGCCAGGCTCAAGGGTCATCCCAGGCCCTGAGTCTCACCCCGGCAGCCAGCCGCCTCTGGGCTGAGCCAGGCCAGCTGCCCTGGGAGTCGGTAGTGAAGACAGCTTGGAGGGTAGGAGGGTCTCGGGGCTTTTCCCGTCCCCAGGCCCCCCCAGGCCTCCTCCCAGAGCCCTGACGTCTACTCAGAGACCCACGGAGAGCAGACAGCCTCTGGCTGTCACACCAGGGGACCCCCCCCCCCACTGTGTCTTCTTTGCTGCTGGGGCGCCTGAAGCCTGGGCCTGGAAGGGGGGTGCCCAAGTCCAAGACCCCAATGGCCCACCTCTGCCTCACCAGCGGGCCTCCTGTTGGCTCCCTGCTCGGCTCCTGTCACCTTGAAACAGTCCCCACACCCTCTGCTCCTGGCGCCCACAATCCCATCCTTCCCCTTCCACCCACTTCTCTGATTCAGCCGTCCATCAAAGGGCGACAGCAAAAACGCACTGACGTACAACAGGCCCGGGGGTGGGCACGCAGGAGGGGGCGCTGGGGAAGGGCTGGCCTCCAGGTGGAGAACAGGATGGCCCTCTGGGGCTCGGGAGGTCCAGAGCTGAGGAAGCACTCGGCTCTGGTGCCCAGACGGGGAGGAGGGGGCAGGAGCCTGGGTGGACCTGTGGAGTGTGACCTCCGCCTCAGCTGACCCTCAACCCCACTCGTGTTTCCACTAGTGGATGGCGGGGGCCTGGGGATCAAAAGGGGGGCAGGAGGGGATTGGAAAGAGGGCCACCCACTCTGGGGCAAGCTGTTGATTGTTATCGAGAACAGGAAGCTAGGGTACCGCAGGAGTGGGGAGGAGGAAGCGGGTGAAGCCCTCCCCAAACTGCTCTGCCTACGCCCCCAGGCTCTTAGGGTCTGAGCCCTCTGGGTGTGAGCACGCCTCCCTCCCAGGTTTGAGAAGCCGGAGGTTGAGCTCTTGGGTGGAGAGCAAGGAAGCTGGGGGCCAGGAAATGGGGAAGGGGGGTGGGGGGCGGGTAGTGGTTGGGCGTTAGGCAAGACCCCGAGGGTCTCTCAGCTCCCTTTAAGTGTGTTTGGGGTAGGTGGATAGTCACCTTGCCTCCTGCCCACCCCTCGCCCCTTTCCACTCAGAAACGCCTGGACATCTTTGGAGGTGCAAACACAGCTGCGGGGCGGGGGGTGGCACTGCCACAGGCCTCAGAGAGGACAGAGCCCTGCAACAGCCCCGCAGCCTGGCCTGGGGGCCGGGGGTCCCCGCTGTGCCCTGTCTGGGGTGGACTCTGCCCCATCCAGGCTGCTGGGAGCACATGAAGGCCTGTATGCCCCAGGAGTGACTCCTGTCCCTGAGCCCCCCCCCCACCCCCGCTCCTGGCGTGAGCCTGCCCCCAACAGCTCTCGGGTCGCTCACTCCAACTGCTGACTTGCATCCAGAGCTGGGTCTGGGGTGCAGGAAGCCAGGAAGACCCTGCTGAGCCCTTGCTGAGACTGGGGAGTTACTGCTCCTCCGTGAGGCTCGGGCTCCTTCTCAGGATTGCCCACCCCAGGGGCTGAGGATCGCCCCTCCCACATCGGTGAGAAGGTGGAACCGGGAGCTCAGAGCTGTCAGCTGGAGAAGCGGCTCTGGGAGGGCCAAGGGCGCCGGAACTGTCCCCCTCCTCACTGCTCCCTTTCCTCACCTGGCCTTCACGCACTGGGGCGCACTGTCCCCCTGCAGCCGCTCCCCAGTCCCACAGCTGTGAGCCCCAGGGTCCAGAGCCCCCCAGAGGGGCCGGTGTACCGGGAATTCCCACAGGCACTTGTTCCTGCCGCACCTGCTCACCCCGGGGTCAAAGGCTGCCACTGATAAAAGCCCCGAGGCAGGGGTCTCGGGGACTGGGCCAGCTGCGGGGGCTCTGCACCCGGCCACGTCCTGCTCCCCTCCCCGCCTTCCTCTCCGCTCCTCTCCGGAGAAGCCCTGATCCCGGCACCCCACGCACAGCCCTCAGATCCTGGGCCAGCCTGGGCGGCTTCCATTCCGCGTGTCCCTGGCTGTGTAGGGGAGACAGAGACACAGAGAGCTGGGATCCGCGCGGAGGACGCTGCAGAGAGACCGGCTGGGAGGGCTGGTGGGAGGTGCGGAGTGGCTCTGGGTGCCCCCCAGACACCCAGCCCCCACCCGACCCAGTTTCCTGACACCTCTGGGTGCCGGCTGGTGCAGGGGACTTTCCATACTTTTCAAGCCCCTGGCTGAAGGACCCGCGTGTAGGCTGGCCCAGCCGCCCTGGGACTCCCGGGAAGAGTCCTGTTCTTCGCTGGAACTCAGGCCCCTGTAGGAGGACTTCAGGACAGAGCAGAGTTCTCTCCCTCCCAAGCCCAGAGCCAGCGAAATGGACATGTGTTCCCCAACGTGGCCTTTCTCTCCAGAGGCCTTCCTGCTCCCGCCCCACCCGGCGCCCGCCGCCTTGATGTCCCTGGATGCCACCCGTGCACGTGCACCCGGGCAGGTGTGTGCACCCTCGTGGCTCATGAGTGTTGCCTGCGTACACTGTCAGGCCACATACATGGCCAGGCTGCCGGCACGCACACCCCCTCGCCCCACGCAACAACCTGGTCAGACGGACCCAGGCCTATCCCCTCCGTGGGGACCTTTGCCAGGGCGTGGGAGATGCCCAAGGCCAGGCTTCAGCGGTGGGAGCGGAAGGGGTGCCAGAAGAGGGAGGGCTGCCGGGCAGCAGTGGGGAGACGGGCTGGTTCGCACTCGGGAGCCAGGAGGCCTGGACCTGTCCCCTGTCCGCCGCTGCCTCTGGCTGGCTCTCTCCAGAAGGAATCAGTAAGGTGCTCGAGGGCTCTCTAGGTGGAGGATGTGGCTTTGTCTGTGGGAGTGGCTGCTGGGAGGAGACACAGCCCTTGTGGTGCTTCTTGGCTGAATGGAGAGGCTTGGGTTGGGGAGACTGCTTCTATCGTCAGGACCTTCCTGCACCCTCTCCAGACTGCCCCTGCTCCCCAGCCCAAGGCTGCCCCAGTCTGGCTGGGGGTTGACAGATGTGCCCCTATGGCCAGGTGCCTCAGCCAGGCCCCGTCCATAGGACTAGCTGTGGGACCCCCTTTTCTGGGAAGTCTTGGGAACAGTCTGAGACCTCACCGCTTACCTAAAGCCGTGCCCTGCTGTACCTCTTTTACTTAGATTCCAAATTAGGGTGTTTCCACCCCACTTCTCCAGCCTCTGCAGGTTCACCAAAGTGAGGTGCCCAGGTGAGAGGGAGGGCCAAAGATGCAGTGTTTCCCCCTCCTCTTGGCCAGACTGGCCCCAGATCAGTTTCCCTAGTTGTTCCCCACCCCCAGCCCTTTTGAAAGAGCGCATGTGCACTCGCGTGTGCGCGCGCGCGCGTGCACACACACACACACACACACACACGTGTGCGCGCGCGCGGCCTGGAAAATCTGATGAGGCTGCAGTGCTGAGTTTCCAGGCCCCCATCCAGAGGCCGGTGGGCAGCCCTGAGGTTTGGGGCTGGGCAGAGCGGGGACGGGCAGGTAGCCCCCAGCTCTGGCCGGGGCTGGTCCCTGTGCAGGCCCGCGCTCCCTGCCAGACAGCCTGAGAGAAGGGTCCTCAGGAAGCCAGTTAGCTGTTCAGACTTTATGTACCTACCTGCCTGTTTGCTGGGCGTCCGCCTCCCCACCTTCGAGCCCGCTCCGGGGCCCAGAGCTGCTTCCTTTCCTCCATCTCCCTTTCCTCCTTTCCCCGCGTCAGCTGCCTTGGGGTGGCGGCTCCGGGGGAGTGCTTCCAGGTGAGTTGTTGGCTCCAGGCTGTGGGGGGCCTGACCTCCGGGAGGCTGCCCGGGCCTTCGCAGGCCTGAGGCCAGGTGGGGGCGGGGTCTAGGTAGAGGGGGTGGGGCGGGGAGGGGTCTAGGTAGAGGGGGTGGGGCGGGGGCGGGGCGGGGGGGGGAGGCAAGCACGCATCCTAGGGGGCCGGGAGCAGGAGCTGGAGGTCCCAGGTTCAAGCCCTGCTCCCCTCCTCACGCTGGGGCCTGGGCTCTTCCCTCCCTGGATATTTCTTCCTTATCTGGGGGGCAAGGGTGTGAAACCAGAGGGCTCTTCTAGACCTACCATCACTGGGACTCAAGGTTTTTGGGACAGACGTGCGCCTGTGTATGTCCACAAGCGACGCACACGCATAGCTGGTCCATCCACCCAGCACCCAGCCACACACACCCCCACCACGTCACCAGGACCCCTCTGCACAGGAACACAAAGGCCCGGTCCACCTCTGCGCGTGGAGGGTCAGACACCCCCTCCTCTCCTGGGGGGCGTGGCGTTGGGGACCCAGCTGTCTCTGCCCACCCGCAAGGCCGTCTCTCCTCTGGGTCTGGGTCTCGAGGGACAGTTTCCTGCCTGGAAAGCCAACAGCTGGAAGAGGGTGGAGCTGGGGGTGCAGGGGGAGGTGAGCTTGCCTGCAGCCTGGGGGCCGCAGCCCTGTGCCCCTGACAGGGCCCTGCTGGCACAGGGTCTGGGCTGGGGAGGGAGTGCCTCGCTCTCCGCCCGCTGACCAAGGGGAGGGTGGGGATGGGCTCCTCCTGCTACCGCCCAGCTCTCCCTGCAGACTCAGCCGGGAAGGGGTCCCCATTCCTGCGCGCGGTCCTCCTGTGGCTCCCAGGCTTCCTGACCGAGGTGAGGTGCGCCCCTGCTCTCCAGGGCATCCAGGCCTCCCCCCGCCCCATGGCCCCACGGCTGGGCTGCATTAAGCAGGGCAGGGGAGGCTCCTTCCCACCCCCTTGACAGGACAGCAGGACGGTCTGCTTCTGGTCCCAGGGCCTCTGCACCTCGGTGTCCTGCGGTGATGCCCTTCGGCCATGTCTGCGGAAGCCAGACGAGAGGACAGCCTTTTCTCTGGTCCTGGCTGGAGCCCAGAGCCTCTGCCCATCTCTTCCCACACCCTTGCCCCCTCCCTACAGGAAGACAAGTGCCCCTCCCTGGAAGGGGGTCCACTCGGGGAGAGTGGAGGTAGGTGCCTTCCATGGGGAGGGGGCTGGGCAAGGCTGTTTCTCTGCCCAGACCCCGCCTCTGCTCTGGCCCTTCCCGCCTCTCCTCCTCCTCTGGGGCAGAAGGTGTTGGGAGACTCTGACCCAGCCCTTCTCCCCCGGACCGCCTCTGAGGGTGAATGTCAGCGTCCAGGGGAGGTCTGCCAGCCACACCCTCTGCCTCAGCCGCCTGACCCCCCTGGGGTCCCCGGAAGAGCAGCCATTCCGGGCCCACACCAACGCGTCCAGCTTTGAGTTCCAGGACCTGGTGCCGGGAAGTCGCTACCAGCTGGAGGTGACAGCCCTGCGCCCCTGAGGGCAGAACACCACTGTCATCCGCACTGCCCACACAGGTGCATGGCCTGCGGGCAGGGGAGGGGCCGAGCAGGATGTGGCTGCCCTGGAGGGTTGGCAGGGGGCAGAGTGGCCAGAGACGGTGAGGTCTCTGAGGACCACGCCTGCTGCAGTGACTCGTCAGGGGCACTAGAAGCAGAGGTGATGCCCCGGCCCTGAACTTGGTGCCTCTCTCTGCCTCTGATGCAGCCCTGTTGACGGTCCAGGACCTGCAGCTCCGTAGCTCGGGGAGCCCGTCCCCCCTGGAGGCCTCGCGGGGCGCTGCCCCCGGGGGGCAGAATGGCTACCAGATTCTCTTCTACCACCTGGAGTCACAGACATTGGCTCACAATGTGTCCGCGTCCCCGGGCACCCTGTCCGACAATTCTAGTGACCTCTTACCCGGCAGCGAGCACGCTCTGGAGGTTCCCACCTGGGCTGCCGACCTCCAAGCGAAGCCCAGCATCCATCAGTGGACAGGTAAGGCCAGCGCTCGGCAAGGCCCCAGGGGGCGGCTGGTCTGGGAGTGGGGGGCCGTCCAGAGCCGCGTCCCGTGACTGGGCTCCTGGGCTGCTGCTGCTGGGGCGGTGCCCGGGCCCCGCGCCGGGCCCTCTCTCCAGCCCGGCTGTGCTCTCCCCACCCTTTCTCCAGTGCCTGTGCCTCCAGCTCAGCTGACGCTGTGTGCGCCAGGTGCCAGTGCCCTGCAGGCCTCCTGGAATGGCTCTGGGGGCGCCGCCTGGCTGCGTCTCGTGCTCACAGACCTCTTCGGCGACTCCAACCTGACGGCGGGGGTCACACGGGGCATCTCCAGTCACACCTTCCCTCGCCTCTCTCCGGGAACCCCTATGAGCTGACACTCAGCGCTGTTGCCGGGCCCCATCTGGCAGCAGGGCCCAACGCCACCGAGTGGACTGGTGCGTGCTGGGTGGGTAAGGGGTCGCCGCAGAGGCTCTTCAGTCAAGCAGGCAGGAGCCAGCTGGTGGGGTGGGCTTCCAGGAGTCCTGCAGGGAAGGGGTGAGGCCTGCCTGGAGGGGGTGCCCTCCTGCAGGCTGGTGGCAGGAGTCCGCCCGCCCCCCCTCCCCCCCACAGGCGACGATGCTGGTGACACTTACCAGCACCGGCAGCGTCCATGTGCCAGCCCCGTGCCAGGCACTTCTGTGTGTCACCTCGTTTATCCCCCAGAACAGCCCCTTAAGTTGTGTGATCTCCGTACGGTGGAGGGACCGAGGTTCAGAGAGAGAAGGACCAGGTCCCGAGGCTTAGGAGTGTCCAGCTAGGCTGAGCCCGCGGGGACTTTGCTGCACTTTTGCTCAGGGAAGTGCTGTCTCGCTGCCGCTCGCTGGCTGTGGGTCTCGGGCAAAGTGCTGACCCTCTCTGTGCTTCAGCCTCTGTATCTTAAAGCAGAATGATGATGGCAGCCTTGTGAGGAGTGTGAGGTCTGGCACCGGATGTGTTATCGTTTGTCACCACGTCCTCGGCCGGGTCCCAGGACTCACCCAGAATATGGCTCAGGGTCACTTCCAGCGCCTGGATGAGGCCTGGTCCAGGGCGTGCGGGAAGAAGCTGACACGGGGGTCCAGGACCTTCTGCACGTGTGTCTCCCTTCCCCACAGATCCCTCAGTAACCCCTGGACCTGGTACTCGCTCCCCGGCCCCCAGAGCTCTGGGCCACCTGGAAGGCAGGGCCGGGGGCCCGGGATGGCTACCTGCTCAGGCTAAGTGGGCCGGTGGAGAAGACCATCACGCTGGGCCCCGGGCCCTTAATGCCACGTTCCCGGGGCCCCTGCCCGCTGGACACTACGCTCTAGAGCTGAGGGTTCTGGCCGGGCCCTATGACGCCTAGACCCAGGCCAGTGCCTGGCTGGAGGGGAGTCTGTGCTGGCGGGGTACAGGCTGGGGTCCTGCCCAGGGGCACCTGCATCAGGAGACGTGTGAGTCCTCACTCTCCAGGGACCACACCCTCTCCAGATGCTGCAGCCCAGCGCCGGAAAGGCAATGGTACCGAGCTGCCCCTGGACGGGCTGGAGGCCGGCAGGGAGCCTGGGACCCAGGTACTGCCCTACACCCAGGGAGCCCCCAGCCTCCTCAGAAACATCGCTGGGCCACCTGGTGCCACCCAGGTCACTCTCCAGGGACTTGGGGCCCACTACCAGGGGACAGTGGACACTGTCCCCTCTCCAGGCAACACCCCCCTGAGCACCATAGGTCACACAGGTGAGTGCCAGCCACTGCGGACCCTGGTCTGGGGCTGGGGGGCTTTGCCTCGGGGTGGAGATCTGGGTGGGGACATCACAGCGCCACAGACATTGCAGGGTTCCCTTACCAAACCGCTCCTCTCTCCAGGGCCCCTGGCACCGCAGTCACTGGAGGTCGTCGGCAGGGGCAGCCCCTCTGACTTGACCGTTGGCTGGGCCCCAGCACCAGGGCAGCGGGAAGCCTACAGGGTCGGCTGGCGCCAGGAGGGCAGCCAGAGCTCTCTGGGCGGTCTTGTCGCCCTGGGCCCCGATACTTCCGGCCTGACGCTGAGGGGCCCCGTGCCCGGCTCCTGCTACACCATGTGGGTGTGGGAGTGGGCAGAGGGCCAGCGCCTGCCCCCGTGAGTTCCCGGCTGTGGGCCCTGGGTGGCCAGCCTGGGCGGTGGCGGTGGGGACCAACGTCCTTCACACGCCGCCCTCTGTGTGCCGTGTTCCTGGCTCAGAAGCCGTGCATCCATCCAAGGTGGGGACGCTCATGAATCTGTTTGCAAGCATTCTCCACCTCCTGCCATCTGGTCGGCCATCCATCCATCCATCCGTCCATCCATCCTTCCAACAAATATTTAATGAATGCCTCCCATTTCTAGGTATGGGGTTAGGCGCTAAAGCTAACAATTATGAAGAAGACCATCTAGAAAGGAAGGCTGCCGGGTAAACAGATGGTTTATGTGTCTGTTAAAGTAATGCGTACTGGTTCATACATCACAGCGTAAACGTAGATGCACGGAGAAGAATACACACGATGTATTTGAACTATTTGAAGCTCTGTTCTCACGGGTTAAAACTGAGGACTGTGGGGAATTGTATGTGGTTCTGGCTAATCTTTCAGGGTTTACAGAAGGGCCACCTTAAAGAGTCAGGGAAGGGTTCCCAGAGGAAGGAGGTGGGCCGAGAAGCGTGTGTGTCTGAGTAGGGTGGGCAGAGAGGGGCCTTAGCAAGGGGCAAGTGTGGACCCAGGCCCTCAGGTTGGGGTGAGAGAGAGAGAGAGGGAGGGAGAGAAACAGAGGGGGGGGGAGAGAGGAAGAGAGACAGAGAGAGATTGGGAGGTGGGGGCCAAACGTCAGTGGCTGAGCTGGAGGCCCGTGTCCCGGGTGTGAGACACAGGCGCTGGGTGCTGGCGGGGACCAGGCGGACCAGACGTCACCTTCCAGGAGCTGGTGGTCTGGGAAGCAGGTGGGGCGCAGGCGTCAGGGCGGAGACCGTGTCATCCAAGAGGTTTTCCTGGGAGGGAAGGAAGGAGCGGGCTGGAGCCTGGTGGCTAGCTGTGCCTGGAGACCAGCGAGCAGGGCACAGACGACGCAGCAGGAGGGGCGGCGCTGGGTTGTTCCAAATCCGTTTCTTCCTGTCCTCAGTCCCTGCGCCTCCCGCCAACCTGAGCCTGGGCCTGGCCGCCCAGCCCCCTGCCCTGCGGGCTGTCTGCAGCACCCCCCACCCCCCTGTCGGGGGCAGGAACGGCTTCCTCCTGTGGCTGTACCACCTGAGCCCCCTGGCTCTGGAGGGTGAGGAGACCCTGACCCCCAAGGCACAGACTTCTCCTGGGCCCAGCCGGCTCCGGGCACCGAGTTCCTGGCGTGGCTGTCCACCCTGCAGGGGCCGGACAAGAGCAGCGGCACCAGTGCCACAGGCTGGACACGTGAGTGCCGTCCGCATGGCCCTGCCTTGCTCAGTGGGTCCCAGGGGCTGCACGGCGCCCTTACCTCCCTGTGGTCTGTGAGCAGGCTGCTGGGTTGACGACGGTTGCTCCCTCGGGCACCAGGACACCCCTCGCCCTGGCCGAGAGTCCCCGGGGCCTGGCCCTTCTGGCACCAGGAAGGCGGGCAGAACCTGGGCTTTGCTCCCGGGCGGTGGCATGGGCTGGGCCCTCGAGCTCTCTCATGACCAGAGACGGGGAGGTGGGGACTGGGTGGACCAGAGGACCTGCTGCCAGGCCCCCCGGGCCCCTTGCTCGGTGTTCTCTCACTTAAACGACATCCGGGAGGCCTCCATCTCACGGAGGAAGAAGCCAAACACAGGGCAGGCTCTCAGTCCTCAGTGGGGCGTCGGGGTTCATGTGCGGGCAGTATGGCCCAGGGTCCATGCTCCTGGCCACGTACCAACCCCAGAGAGAAGGGGGGGTGGGGGGCCCCAGGAAGGGTCACAGTTCCTGAAGTACAGGACGGGTCACACCGTGAGGCCCAGAGGCCCAGAGCCGGGAGGCTGGGCCAGGAAGCCCCTCCCAGAGGCCCGAGGCCTGCTCGGTGGAGCCGGGCAACAGTGGGGTCTCCTTGTCCAGCGTCATCCTTCTCCAGTGTGGTGGCCCACACTGCCCGCCCTGCCCTCCCGACCCCTCCCAGGACCCTGAGACCTCGGACCGGCCCGGGAGGGGTGGGAAAGCTCCAGCCAGGGGCTCTAACTGGCTCAGACCCGGATCGGGCCTGTGCCTCTTTGAGCCTCAGTTTACAAAGGAGGGGTCCACCAGGTGACCCCAGGCCCTGGGCCCAAGGGGAGGGTGGAGGGGCCCCGCCTGGACCCCAGACACTGCCTGCCCTTTAACCTATCCACCCACTCGGGGGGCTGTCAGAGCTGGGGCTGGGCCCGGAAAAGGCTCTGCGTGTAACCCCCTGGCCGCCCCGTCTGGCTGGGAGAGCGGTGGTCGATGTGCTCACTCAGCATGGCCGGGGCTCGTGCTCTGCTGTCTGGGGAAGTCAGGAGGTGGTCTGCCTCCCCACGGGTAGAATCTCCTCTCACTGGTCCCCTGAACCGGTGTTTCGCGACTGGGCCAAGGGTGGAGGGCCAAGTGGGGCCCTTTCGGAGGAAGGAGCCATGATCGGGGCTGTGCTCTTCACCCTGCGCTAGAGCTGCCCTCAGCAAGTCCCCAGTCCCCGCACAGGGGCCTGAACCGCAGGCGTCCCCAGTTCCGAGGCCACAGGTCTGAGACCCAGGCTGGCAGAGTCCTCGGTGAGTGGACGGCTGTCCCTCAGTGTCTGCGTTCCAGCCCCTCTGGGTCAGGGCCCACACCGATGACCTTTTACCTTCCTCACCTCTTTAGGGACCGAATCGCCAAATACAGTCACGCTATGAGATCCTGAGGGTCTGGACTTCAACTTGGATTTTGGGGGACACAGTTCAGGCCATGACACCTCCCTTCTCTCCCCCCGACCCTGTTGTCCCCTCAGCCCCCCTCACCCCCCCCTCGTAAGTGTGGCCAGTGAAGGCCCCACCCAGCCCCGGGCATCCTGGGTCCACACGCCGTGGGGCCGGGACAGCTACCAGGGGACCCTGTACCAGGCAGGTGTCCCGGTGGGCTCCAGCCCTGTGGGGGCCCAGGTGGACAGTGCCAGTTTCTCAGCTCTGACTCCGGGCACTGAGTACGAGGTGCAGGTGGTCGCACAAGCCGGGCCCCTCCATGTGGCAACAGCCGGCGCCTCCGGCTGGATCTGTGAGCGGCATTGGAATGGCCGGGGGAGGAGCAGTGGGCAGGGCCGCCCCTGGACCCCTGCTCCCTCCCTCGGTGGCACCGCTGCCCCCCAGTCGCCCGTCCCACCTGCACCACGAGGGCCCTGTGTGGGGTCACAGGCGTCCTGCTCTCCTCCCCACAGCCTCACTGGTGCCCATCAAGCTGCTGGTGTCCATGCAGGCGGGCAGTGCTGTGGTCAGCCTGGCCTGGGCCAGCGGCCGCCTGGGGCACGGAGTGTGCTGCACTCAACCTCTCCCTGTCCGTGCTGTGCCAGGCGGGGCCGCTCCAGGCCTCCACGCACCTGGTGCTGCTGCCCGTGGGTACGTCGGTGTCTGTCAGGGGGAGCAGAGCACCCTGACCGCTGCCCATCCTGTCCCAGCCCTGCTCGTCTGGGTGTGTGCCATGCCCACCCGCCCTCGGGATGCCCCTCGCTCTCCAGATGGGCGTCAGGTCCCGAGGAGACCTTATTTCTCCCTGTGGCCGCTGCCCCTTTCCAGGGACAGAAATGCCTGGTCCCTCTGCGCCTCTGATTTTGACCACCTCTTGGGCTGCGCTGACTCCCACGCGATGTGGAACACTTGAACCTGCAGAGCCCGACCCAGTGGAGGACGTGCGGTGCCAGCCCGAGGTCACCCGCATGGCTCTGGCCTGGATGGTGCCCAAGGGGGACGTGGACACGTGTCCGGTGGTGGCGGAGCAGCTGGCAGCAGGAGGGGACGCCCACCTTGTCTTCCAGGCCAACACCTCTGGGGATGCCCTCCTGCTGTCCCGCCTGCAGCCCGCCACGTCCTACAGCCTCAGCCTCTCCGTGCGGGGCAGGAACGGCCCGTGGAGCCGGGAAGTCACCGTGGTGTGTGCCACTGCTGCCGAGGGTAGGCGCCCCCTTGGCCTCAGGCCCCGCTCCCTCAGTCTTCCTCCCCCATCGCCCCCAGCCCCGGCCCCGACCCTGACCCAACGCCACACTCGTTTGACACCCCCTGCGGGGCTTGTGCCCAGCACCCAGCCCAGTTTGGATTCTGTGCGTCCAATCAGCTGCCATTGCAGGCATGGCCCTGCCCTTGGGGGCTGCTATCAGGGCCTCACTCTCCCCACCCGCCCCCAGCCTGGCACCCCCACCCCCGATCTGGCCGAGGCCCCCAGCTGGAGCCTGAGATGGGGATGGACGTGCTGATATCCCAGGGCATGTTTGGCGAGGATGACGGGCAGATCCAGTGGTATGGCGTCATTGCCACTGCTAACATGCCGCGTGAGTCCCGGCCCAGGCGGGTGGGGGACCCTGGCTACTGCCTGGCAGGGGTGGCGTGGGGCCCAGGCGCTGACACGGGTGAGATGAAATGTCTGAGGCCGGCGGGAGTCTTGGCGCAGGAAGGGGGACTGGGACGTTCTGGCGGAAGGGACTGGTATACTAACGGGGGCGGGCACGTCTAGAACACAGGCAAGCCCCTCTGGCCCCACCCCACTGCCCACCTGCCCCGCCCCCTCCCTGTTCCTCTCCTAGTGGCACGGCCTCCCTGTGAAGCCATCAACCACACCTGGTACGACCACCACTATGGGGGACGTGACTCCTACCTGGCCGTCCTGCTCCCCAGCCCCTTCTACCCGGGGCCCTGGGCCGTGCCGACGTCCTGGATGGTGCCTGTGGGAACAGAGGACCGCGGCCAGACCCAGGATGTTTGTAATGGGCAGCTCAAGCCGGGTTCCCACTATTGGTGAGGGCCAAGGCTGAAGGGAGGGGGAGACACTGAAAGTTTCATTGATGGGTTGTTTACACCTGTGTCAACAAAAGAGCTGGGCTGATTCACAGAGAGAAAGCATGTGCTGGTCCAGGAGGGTCGGTAGAGTTATTCTGACTGGGCTTCCTGGTAGGCAAGGCAAAAAGGGGAATGCCCACCTGCCACATGGTTCTTTTCTCAGCAAAGCAGGGGATGGATTCTCTTTCGCTTTGCTAGGGCTATACCGAGGATACCAGGCACCTGTTTCTAGGGCTTCTTGCTCTCAGAATAGGGCAGTGGAGGCAGGAGAGAAGCTGGGAGAGGGTGGAGTTTGCTCTGAAGTCTCAGATGACAGGGCGCCAAGCCCTAAACAGGTGAGGGGGGCTCCTGCTACCTGACCATTTGCTGCCCGTGACTCAGTTTCCTGGGAGGGGCACAGCCCTCTTTGCCTGCCACGTCCCCCCCCCCCCCGCCCTGCAATGGAAGGTCCTGCCCCTCTGTGACAGGTTCAGTGTTGCAGCCTTTACCAGGTACAGCTCTGAGACCCTCATCTCCTTCTCAGCCTTCTCAGGTAGGTGGGCACCCAGCTAGGACTCCAGCTGGGTCCTGGGGTGGGGATTGGTGCTGGGACCTCCCTTCTGAGGCTCAGCTACCAGCAGGGACCTGTCCTGCCTAACAGAGCTAGGAGCCCCAGAGCCAGCGAAGGAGGTGCTCCTGGTGGCAGCCCTGGCCTGGGTGGGCTGGGGGTAGTGGGCAAGACAGGCATTGAGGAAACGGTTTGCTGCTGCTGTGATCGCTCTACCCTCCCGCAAGGCTTCCCTCCGCCATGCTGCTCCCGGTTGGCCACCGTATTCTGGAGCAGTGCTGACCAGTAGAAACATAAGGCAAGCCACAAGTGAGAGCCACATCTGTGGTTCCCAGTAGCTATGTTAAAAGGAGAAAAATAAACAGGTGCAATTAATCTCAACCACATTTTATTTAAACCAAGATATTAAAAATATCATATCAACACGTGATCGACTTTTTAAAATGATTAATGAGAGATTTTATATCCTTTTCTTTTTAATCAGTGAAACTTTGAAATCCTGTGTGTAGCTTATGCTTGCAGCAAATCTGAAATTGGAGCCGCTCCGGTTCAAGTGCTCAGTAGAGTAGCCCAGGGCACGTGGCGACCGTACTGGACAGAGCAGCTCCAGAACGTGCGGGGCCAGGCCTCCGCCCTCTTGTCCTCAAGGGTGTTGGGTGGGCCCTGCTCAGGAGCTGGGGGCAGGGAGGGCTCACAGGCTGTTCTCGGTGCCCGTCCAGGGTGGTCCCCCTGGCAGCCTTCTCTGGCCTCGGTTCAGCACCTGGGACTTCCTTCTGCAGGGTGAGGGCTGTCACTGCGCCCTCCACCCAGGGGGTCTCGGGCCCAGGGGAGGCTGGTGTGTCTCACGGGGCGGCAGGTCGGGGCTGCCCAGCTCACCCTTCCGTCTCCGTCCACAGAGCCCCGGGCCAGCGGGTCCCGGGCGGCCGTGCCCCTCCCAGCAGCGGTGGGCGTCGCAGCGGGCGGTGGCCTTGCGCTTGGCGCCTTGCTGGGCCTGCTGTTCTGGAGGCGAGTGCAGGGGCGGAGGTGAGCGGCGGGGAGGGCTGGGCCGGCGTGTTGGGGGAGCCCCAGGCTGCCTCCCAGGCCCCGTCACCCTCTGCAGGTCGGAGAAGAACCTGTGCTCCCAGGAGCTGGCGGCTTGCAACCTGCGGTGAGTGTGCGGCCCCTGGCCCGCCCTCCACAGGCTCGGTGATGACGGGGTCTCCCCGGGACTGCGTCCCTCGCCCCCCCAGCCGAGCCCGCCCTCAGCCGCTGTCACACCCTCGTCACCCTGCTCCCAGGGGCCCCCGGCTCCTCCCAGGCCCTCAGCCTCTGCCTCCAGACTCCCGTCCTCTCGGTCCCCGACTGACCACCTGGACGGTTGCGGGCCAAGTCGCTTCCGTCTCCTTCTTTCTCTCCGACGTCGGATTTCGCAGTCTTCCCAATATCGCTACTGTTCTTCCTTCTCTCGGCCGCACCCTGAGCGGCGCTGCGAGCAGCTGTGCCCAGAGCCATCCTCAGGACCCGGGGGCGGGGCCGCAGACACTCATGCCCACCTCCTCCGAGTGTGGTCCTGTTTGCCCTGCCCCCTCTCTCTGGCCCCTACGGGCGCCCAGGGCAGGACTCTGCACACCAGGGCCGCCACCTACTCGTCTCTCTTCCCCCAGGTGGACCCACCGGCCCATCCCTGCCCACAGCTTCCGACAGGGCTATGAGGCCAAGAGCGCCCGTGCCCACCAGGCTTTCTTTCAGGAGTTCGAGGTGAGGCCTCTGCCGCCCCCAGGCTCTGGGGGGCCCCAGCTGTGCACGACCCCGCCCCCGGTGTGGGGGTGACATGGGTCTGCTTCGGCCCCCGTCTCTGCAGGAGCTGAAGGAGGTGGGCAAGGGGCAGCCTAGGCTGGAGGCCGAGCACCCTGCCGACACCACGAGAACCGCTACCCTCTCGTGCTGCCCTGTGAGCATGGCAGGCAGGGGTGTGCGGGCCGCAGCTCGGCCCGGAGGAGGCGCTGCGTGTGCCCGCCCTGAATGCACGGCTTTTAGCGTCTGCAGATGACCACTGCCGGGTCAGGCTGACCCCGCTGGACGGAGAGCCTCACTCCAATTACGTCAACACCAGCTTCATCCCGGTAGAGCCGCCTGCATGCTGGCTGCAGCATCCACTCAGGAGGGGCCCGGTTTGCAGGACACGCTGTCCTGCCCTAGCCGTCCAGGAAGACCGCCAGCTTGTGTGTCTCGTGTGTTGGTCGCTGTGCTGGGACCGCAGGAGGCAGGGCTGGGCTACGCGGATTCTCACCTTCAAAGGAGCAGGAGTTGTGTGTGTGTGTGTGTGTGTGTGTGTGTGTGTGACGCCTGCCATGCGGCATGACAGGTGCTGTACTAAGGGCACACGTGTGGTGCTCAGAGCTCATGAAGAAGGAACGTTTAGTCCACCTAGGAATCAAGAAAGGCTTCCTGGGGGAGGGGGCATTTGGTCTCTTGAAGGATGAGCAGAATCCTGATAAGTGATGAAAGAGGGGCAGACATTGCAGCTGGACAGACCCAGAGAAGAGCCGGGTGGGACATGTGGACAGAGTGTGGCGGGGTCATCAGGTGGAGGCAGGAGAAGCAGATGGGGCTGTTGGAGGAGGGACTGAGTGCCGGCCTCGGGGATCTGGGTGGGCAGTGGAGCCCTGGGAGAAATGCAGATGGTGTGTGTCGGGTGGTGAAGGGGTGGCCTGGGGAGGCTACTTCGGGGCCATCAGTGTCTTGTCATCGTCCCATCGAGGTGGGGCTGTCTCCAAGTCACCCTCCTGATTTGGGTCCTTGGTGCACGTGTGTTCACGTGTGTGCACACGTATCGGCCTGCACACGAAGTCCTCACTCCCAGAGATCACCCATGGGATGCATGGCTGTGTGCTGGGGCCCCAGTTAACGTGATCCTGCCCACCCCCAGGGCTACACCCGCCCGCAGGAGTTCATCACCACCCAGGGGCTTCTAAAGAAGACCCTGGAGGACTTCTGGCAGCTGGCGTGGGAGCAGCAGGTCCGGGTCGTTGTCATGCTGACGGTGGGCATGGAGAGTGGGCGGGTGAGCGTGCCACAGCCCCCGGGGTGGCCACCAGGTGGCAGGCTCTCCCCACAGGACCAGCTGTGGGTCTGGGAGGCCAGGTGAGGCCTGGGGGTTGGTGGGGTCCCCAGGCCGCCCAGGATGGGGCAGGGAAGGAGACCAGGAACCCAGGCTCCCAGCTGGACTCGCCTCCATTGCCTCTGCTGTTTCTCACCGAGACCACCCTCTCCTGCTCCGGGCCCAGTCTGCGTCCTTGCTTTAAACATGCCTGTGCCCTGCTCCGTGCGGGGCCCTGGGACAACACCTTTGAGCCCCTCCAGCTGGAGCAGTGAGGCCAGGCCAGGTGGTCCTAAGTAAGGCCATGCAGTTTGCACAGGAGCCCGGCAGCTGCCTGGAAGTCCCAGGGGTCACATAGAGGTCTGGGGATGGAGGTGCTGCGGCCGGGCCGGGGGAGAGAGGCTTCCGGACAAGCAGGGTGACGGAGACAGACGGGTGGGTGGGAGGTGCTGATACAGCAGGGGTGGCAGTGATGGGGGGCCCACACCTGCCCCCCAGCCCCGCTCTGACCCTCTGGCCCTAGGTGCTACGTGAGCACCACTGGCCAGCCGACTCCACCCCTGTCACCCACGGTCACATCCCCGTCCACCTCCTGGCCGAGGAGCCCGAGGACGAGTGGACCACACGGGACTTCCAGCTGCAGCACGTGCGTACCCGCGAGCGAGGGGTTGTGACTCCTTGGAAGGTCGGCTCACCTCCTGGGCCCCTGGCCGCCCCCTTGCCCAGGAGGTTGGAGGTTAGGGAGGGTAGGGAAGCACAGGGAAGGCTAAGGGTCATCCGAAGTTGGATGAGAAGGGACGGTTTCTGCCCTGCCCTGCGCCCGGCTCAGGGCCCCCGCTCACCCCAGACCCCTGGGCCCCATCTGCCTTCCCAGGCTGTGACCTCCTGGGGCAGCAGTGCCCCCCTCCCCCTTGGGCCCTCTGCAGGCAGACTCCCCGGGAGGCTGGAGGAGCTGAGGGGAGCATCCCAGTGTGGGGGGCACCACCCCGCCCTCAAGATCTGGTGACAGAATGAGGGCTGAGCAGAGGACGGTGGGTTAGGAGGGGACGGAGAAGCAGCTCTTCTGCCCCCCAGCCTCCAGGCTGCCCAGCAACTGTAGTGGACAATGAAGCAGCTGCAGTTCACCACCCGGCCAGACCACAGCGTCCCCGAGACCCCCAGCTCCCTGCTGGCCTTTGTGGACCCCGTTCGGGAGAGGAGTGGGGCCTGTCCTGGTGCAGGCAGGCGGGGCAGGCGGCGGGTGGCAGGGGCGGGCTGGGGAAGGGCCCCGCTTCACAGCCCTGGGCCCTCTGACCTGCAGTGCAGGCGTGGGCCGCTCGGACACCTTTGTGGCCCTGTCAGGGCTGCTGTAGCAGCTGGGGGAGAAGGATACAGTGGTCAAGCCAGAGGCCGAGTGCGTTCTGTCCATCCATGCCAGGGCCTGGTGGGAAACAGGAGCGGGGCTGGGGGGCCCTGTTGGGTGGCTTTCGCGGGGCAGCCCCCAGCCCCGCCCTGCAGTTTCCCCGTTCCTCAGATCTAGTTTCTAGTGTCCGGGGGGCGGCCCTGGATTCAGAGCAGGTTACTCGGGGTGAGGGGGCACAGCCGCTGCCCTGTGCACCGCAGGACCGGCCTGGCCCTGCCCGCCCCCTGCAACCCGGCCTTCCCGTTTCCCGCCGCCGGCGGCAGGCGCGGGGGACTCACTGCTGCATGGCCAGAGCGGCTGGGTTTTCTCTGCCTCCTTCGCTCCACCACAGTGCGGGAGTCTGGGGAGGGAAAACCAGGAGGAGAAGCAGAAAGGAGGGCAGGAGTGCTCACGTGGCGACACCATCACCCGCGGCCTCACCAGGGCCCATCCGTCCCCTCATCAACCAGGAGGCCCTGGATGGCTGGCGCCAGCGGCGGGGCCCCAGCTGCTCCCGGTAGAGGGCCTGGGGGACACAGAAAGCCTGCACAAACCAGAGCAGGACGCCCCGAAAGGAGTCAGACCCCGAATCGGGGAGGGGCAGGGCTCTCCTTGGCCGCCCCAAGCTCCTCGTGAAAGGTGAGGGGTCAGAGTGCAGCAGGGCAGGTGCCCCGCTCACCTGGGCCTCCCTGGGCTGGGTCACACCCTCTTCACACTCGTTCCCAGGAGTCGGGGTTGGCCCATGACGACCCTCCAGTAGGCGGGCTGGAGCCTCGCGCTGGGCCCGGGCCCCGCCATGCTGAGGGGGCAGCAGGGCCCCCGCACCAGAGCTGCAAAGGAGCAGGGGGGCCGCAGCGAGTGGGGAGTGAGGCCGGGAACACGGCCGAGTGGGCAGCACCCCTGTGGTCTCTCCGGCCCTCCGTGCACAAGGACCACCCAGGCCTTCCTGGGGGCTCATCTACATCAGGGCCGAGCCCCACGCCCCAGAGGCCAACGGTTGGTTTCCGCCTTCCTGGCCCAGCCGTGCAGCCCCTGGGGCCCGGGAGGTGAGAGCAGTAGCAGAGAATGGGAGGGGGGTGATGAGTGGCCCTGGGCGGGTGACGGTCCTGGATGAAGGGCCACTGGCTGCCCTGAGGCTTTCAGGCTGCCGCTGTACACTCAGGATGGACCGTGTGGGGACAGCAAGGTCAGGAGACGCGGCCGGCTCTCACTCCCCCTTGGGCTTGGCCCGGCGCCGGGATGAGCCCAGCTTCAGCCACCGTCTCTCGCCCTCAAGCCTCCCGCCTGGCCCTTCCAGCCTCAGGCTGGTGGAGCTGCAGCTGCCGGACTGGCCTCCAGGTGGCGCCAGACTGCCGACTCAGGCCGGCCCGGACCGCCAGGTGGGCGCGTCCCCCAGCCGGGCGCCTGGCTCCATCCCGGGAGCAGGGTCCAGGGCTCCCGGGCTCCCACCTGACTGGGGCCGCGTGCAAGACGCTTTGTGAGTGGACGTCACACCTTCTCTAGTGGGGGGCCTGGGGCTCGGCTGGAAGTCTCCTCCTGTAGCCACCCGACCTCCACCCGCCCCGCGGCTCCGGCCCTTCACGGCCCACCTGGCGAGACAACCCCTCGCTCCCCTCCCCAGGAGCCAGGATGCGGCGGGTGACCCCGAGTTGTACTTCTGGGGCTGCTCCCCCCCCAAGTGGGTGACCTCGAACAAACAAGGTGCTTCCGGGGCCCTCCTCCGATCCCCTGTGGCCCCGAGGCTGTCCGCTCTGGCACAGGGTCCTGATCCCGCAGCCCAAACGCCTGCAGGACCCGCTCTCCGCTCTCCGGGTTGTTTGGTTTTTTCTCTCCTGGATGAAATTCCTGCCAGCTCGGAGGGAAGGAGGGAAGGGGAGCGAGAGGCGAGAAAGTTCCCTGGCTCCGCCCTCCCCTGCCAAGCCCAACCCGTGAAACCCAGGAGTGAAGACCGCGCAGCGATGCCTGCTCCTCTCTGACTGTGCGCCACCGGTGCCCGCCGCCCTCCCGGCCGCCGCGATGCCCAGCGCACCCGGGCTCCGCGCCCTCTGGCTCTGCGCCGCACTTTGCGCCTCCCCGTGCGCCCCCCAGCCTGGGCCGCGGCCCGCCTGCCCGGCCCCCTGCCGCTGCCGTGAGGACGGCATCATGCTGTCGGCCGACTGCTCTGAGCGCGGGCTCTCGGCGGTGCCGGGGGACCTGGACCCCCTGACGGCTTACCTGTGAGTACCACGCGCTTCTCCCTGAGCCCGCCTGGCTGTGCGCTGGCCGGGCCGGCCTCAGTCTGGGGCACCTGCGCAGCTGGAGCCCCGAGGCCCGGGCATCTCCTGCCCTGTCCTGGACTGCGGGGCCGTGGCGGGGAGAACAGTCCCAGGCTGAAGGCCAGGCGAGTGGTGAGGCCGGGCTTCCCTGACCGGTTCCCAGTTGGCCCCTGTCTCGGGGCCTAATGGCGCGAGCCCAGGCTAGGTGAGAGGTGGGTCTCCGGGCCCCGAGCAGAGGGGCCCAGACTGCCGCCCCTTCTCCTCTTGCCGGTTTCTTCTCCTGCAGAGCAGCGCCCAGGGCGGTGGCCCGGGGCTCAGTGGAGGAGAGGGGAGGGGCCCCGTGGGGGGAAAGATTGTCCCCGGCCGGGCAAGGAGAGCAGAGCAGTCGCTCGAGCTGGGTGGCCTTGGTGGGGGTCCCAGAAGCCAGGAGAGGGGACTAAGCCACTCTCGTCTCCTCCAAGATGTCCCTGCTGGCTCCATCTCTCTCCACTGAGGCCTCTGGCTCCCCAGGGGCCTCCCTGAAGTCACGTCCCAAGAGGCCATGTTGGAGACACTAATTTGTGGGCAGTGCCAAGCTGAAAACCAAAGAGCTGTTTTTAGAGTCTGAGTTAGGGTGAGATGGTGTGTGAAGTGGACCCTACTGGGGGCAGCTGCCCCTCAGGGCTTGAGGGCTGGGGGCTCTGGCCTGGCCACCTGGGCAGGAGGAGGGAGTGAGCGCACACTCCAGACCACCTGCCTCCCCCCTGCTCTGGGGAGAGGAAGGCTTCCTGGCTCAGCCCCGCCTGGGCCTCCGTGACCTCTTCTCGGAGGAGGAGAGTCTGGGCCATCTGTCCCGGAGGTGGGGTCCCGGAGCTCTGTGGCTTTGGGCTCCAGGGCCTGGGGGCTCTGAGGAAACAGGAGCTAGTTTTTAGAGTCAGGCAAGTATTTGTTGAACTAAATGGGACCAGGGCAGCTCCCCTTTAGCCGTTTTACATGTGTGTGGGTGAAGTGGGTAGGACATTGTCTCATTTGAAGACAGGGTTCTGTGGCTAAAAAGAATTTGGAAATGACTTCTGTGGAGCCTTTCTCTGGGGAAGCAGGAGAAAGTTCCCTTTTCCAGGCTGAGGGGCTCACTGGTCCCACCTCCCTCCCCAGACCCATCCTTTCTCAGGAGGACTTGGGGAAAAGAGGGCAGTGTCGCCGTCAGAATCCACGCTGCTGGAGGGTTGCCCCCACCGTCTCGTCACAGTTCCCCGGGCGCTCGCACGTCTGCATTTGGGGTTTTCTGAGCCGACCCTGAGTCTCCCTGGGGCCTGAGAAAGCCCCTCTCTCCCAGGACTCAGCCTGTGCATCCCAGGGCAGGAGGAAGGGTCCCACGTGGCCTGGGGACCTTAGCAGCAGGCCCTGGAATGTTGGAGGGAGGGGAAGACGCAGGGTCCCCCTTGGCCGCGCAGAGTCTTGTCTGGGTGGTGAGTGGAGTGTCTCTGCAGGGCGGTGGGCCTCCTTTCTCTGCCTCTCTGGAGAGTGGCCCAGGCACAAACGCACCGTGGAAGGGTGGGCGTGAGGGCCGCCCCCTTCCCTCCTCAGCAAAGTGAGGGTATGCCAGTCCAGCCCCAAGTGGCCCAGCTCTGGCCGAGGACGGCCCACACTTTCATTGGATGCTGGGGCCCGCAGGGCCTCTCGTCTGGGCCACCCAAGCCCTGGCCCCTTCCTAGCTCTGCCCCCGACAGAGTCACTCGAGTCCTCTGAGCCTCGGGGTCTTCGTCTGTACGTGGGGACAAGTGGGTGGTGGGCAGGCCAAGTGAGGCGACGTGTCGTGTAAACTCCCCGGCACAGTGCCTGACACATACGAGCAGTGCCTGAACCCTAACACGGGAGGAAATGGCACCCGGGGTGAGCGCAGAACCTAAGGGAACAGGCTGTGGCGGGATGAGGGGAGGCGACCGCGGGGTGCTGGCCTCAGTCAGTGCCTGGCTGCTCCGGGTGGGGCTCGGGGTCCAGCCAGCTGTGAACACTGGGGATGGGGTGGGAGGACATGGAGGAGAAGGTGAAAGGTCAGATGAGAACACGTGGATGTACAGGGGGCGGCCGGTCAGAGGGTGCCCTTGAAGACCTTCAGAAGGTGCCAGAGACAGAGCCGTAGGGGGCACCAAGGAACTTGGGGCTCCAGGAGACACCCAGCCCGTGCAAAGAGCTGCCCACCGCTGCCCCGCTCTCTTGGTCCCACTGCGTCTCTGCTCTGCCCTCACCTGCAAAGACGACACTCCCTCAGGGTCGGACGCCCGGCTGATTGGGTTGAAGGGACTGACGCCAAACACCCACAGGCCCTTGGCGTCTCTCCAACCCGCGGTCTCAGTGAGGCTCGTGGGGACTCATGAGGGTTTGGATGTCCTCCCTGGAACTCACCTGGGAGACACGGACCCCTGGCTCTGGGGCACCCGGAAGGTGGGGCGGCCCTTGCTCTATCCCGTCCCACGTCCGCACAGCGAGGGGACAGAGATATACACGTGTTGTTGGCAATACCCAGGGCTGTCCCTGACTTGGAGAATCTGGGTAGTATTCTGAGTCCCTCCTTTGCCCCCAGAGTTGAGCAGAGACAGGAAGTGGGTGGGGGGGCCGAGCTGCTTGTAAAGGCCTGAGGCTCGTTCGCTTGCACTGACCCTTCAGCACCCATTTCCATCACCTTCTGCCTCCGGGACGAAGGGGGGCCCCCACTCCGCGACCGCCGTCAGGCAGCTTACTGCCTCCTTGGGACCTTACTCCCTGTAAGGCTGCTGTGATGACCGCTGACCTCGATGAAAGGTCAGACGCAGCGTGTGTGTAGATTCTGGGTAGTTTCCATCCTACTCATCACTGCCTGGGGGTGATGAGACGGAGGCAGGGCGCTGGGGAGAGCGGGGGTCCCAGCACAGGTGCTGGTCACGGCAGAGCAGGACCGCAGTCATCACAAGCTGGTGACCTGGGCCAGTTTCCTCATCTGTAAATGGAGCTCACGCCTGCCTCACAGGGCTGTTGTCTGAATTCACTGAGGCAACGTTTGTAAAGGGTTTGGCACAGTGTCCGGCCCTTGGGAAGAGCCCAGTGTTAGTGGTGTTGTTATTAGGGTGACTGGGGCCAAGAAGTGTTAGTCAGGGAGGTCTTCCTGGAGGAGGAAGTGTGGGGCTAGCACTGTGGGAAGTGCGGGATGGGCACGTCTGTGCGTTGGAGGATGAGAGAGGAGAGAGTGGCTGCAGGGAGCCGGGAGGAGCCCTCTGGGGCCTGGAGAGGCTTTAGTTTTCTCCTGGCCGGTGTGGACGCAGAGCTTCGAGGGGGGTGAGGCAGCAACGGGTGGGATACCCCAGCCCGCTCCCCAGCGCAGCGGCTGGTCCCTGCAGGGCCTGTCGTCTGAAGAAGCAGAGAAACATGTGGCTCCAGGGAGGAGAGCGGCCTTGCGGGCTGCGTCTGGGAAATCCATGGGCCTCTTCTCATTCTGGACCTCGGAGGCCGCCCTTTCCGGGCCAGGCCTCCGTGTCCTTTTCTAATAGATTCTAAGAGCCTGAGCTTCTCCCCACCCCACAAACTCGGGGTTTGAGTTCTAACCCTCAGCCCGTGCCAGAACATTTCCAGACCACAATGCGCACAGGTTTTGTTGAGAAACAGGGCCGGAGATGCAGGAGAGATCGGCTCTGAGCCTCCTGTCCTGGCACAGGACCTCCCCCGGGGAGAGCGGGGAGGCGCTCCAGGAGGAGGGTCCCCTAGGGACTGGGTGCCAGCCTTTCTATGAAGCAGAGCCGGGGTGGGGGGGGGAGTTGGCCCATCACGGGGCAGGTCCGGTGGGGGGGTCGCTGGAGGAGGGCGAGCGTGTCGGGGAGCCAACACCCCAGTTCAAAAGAAAGGCAGGAAGCAGCCCCGGGCGAAAGAAAAAGGAAACCTCTGGGCTCCGGCAGCAGCGGTGCGGGCTCAGCGGGTGGGCGGCGGGCAGAGGAGAAGAAAGCCCGGCTTAGAGCAAAGTCACCCGGCCCGCCCTGCCAGCCCCGCCTCTCCCCTTCCGAGGGCTCGACCCGACGGCTTCCGCGCGGACCGTGCCCACCAGGCAGCAGGCAGGGCGGGCACGGTGCCGGGTGCCCGACGGTGAGGCCCTGCAGGAGCCCTGGGCTCCAGTCTCAGCACTTCGGTTTATGGGCTGTGCGTCCTCTGGCCGCCACTCACTCGCTCCAAAGTTTCTCTTTCTTCATGTTGAGAATGGAAACGCCGACAGCATTCACTGGGAAGGGCGGTAGGAGGAGCCACGGGACGAAGGGGCAAAGCCTTGTGTCTGCTTTAAAACGTTGACCATGGGTGCTGTTTTTCTCAACCCTCCACTGCAAAGGACCTACTGAGGCCCAGGAGGGATAACAGAAATGCCTGTGACGGGCGCAGACTTAGGGAGACAGAGTCTAAGTTCTGCAGCCCCATTGGGCTGCCTTTCCTCCCCCCTCCCTCCCCTTCCCCCCTTCCCCCTTCTTCCCCCCCTCCCTCCCCCTTCCCCC